>NC_048913.1:6227276-6365870 GCF_011077185.1 Oxyura jamaicensis | reverse complement strand
CCCCCCCCCCCGCTCCCGGCCATGGCGCTGCGGCTGCTCCTCGCCCGCGCCCTTCGCCTCCTGCCCCGCGGCGCCGCCGCCGCCCCCCCTCGCTTCCCACCCCCGGCCCCCTCCGGTCCCTGGGCTCCCCCCCGGGCTCCCTCCGCTTTCTTCTTCTCCCTCTCCTCCTTCCTCCGGCGCCCGGCGGCCGGGCTGGCGGCTGCTGCTCGGCGGGGCCGCCGCGGGCCCTGCCTGGCCCTGGCGTTGGGGCTGGCGTTGGCCGAGCCGCGGCTGGAGGAGCGGCGCCGGGCCGAGGCGGCCTGCGGCAGCATCCAGGTGGGACGGGGTCGGGGGGAGCCCCTGGGGGCCGTCAGGAGGGGCTGGGGGTCGGGGGGAACCCTCGGAGCCATCCTGGAGGCCTCAGGGTTGGGGGGAGCCCCCTGAGGTCCTCCCAAGGGGCTTGGGGCTGGGGAGAAGCCCTCAGGAGCCCCTCAAGGACTTGGGGAGCCCTCAGAGCCCTGCTGGAGGCTTCAGGGTTGGGGGGAGCCCCCCGAGGGCTTTCTGAGGGGCTTGGGGCCGGGGGGAGCCCTCAGGAGGGGCTGGGGGTCGGGGGGGAGCCCTCAGAGCCCTTCTGGAGGTTTCTGGGCTGGGGGGAGCCCCCTGAGGCCCTCCTGAGGGGCTGAGGGCTCCCGCCGACCCCTAGGAGCCTCTCAGGGCTGGGGGGAGCCCTCGGGGCCCTCTTGGAGGCTTTCGGGTTTTGGGGAGCCTCTTGAGGGGCTCTGGGCCAGGAGCCGGTGCGCTGGGGGTGCGTGGGGGGGGCGTTGCTGGGTGCTGTCAGCACGCTTTGGGGTTTTCCAGGGGTAAAAGCAGACCCGTGGCCTTGCCACGGCCCTGGGTGGATCCCGCGTTCCTCCACGGGCGCTGATTTTCTCCGAGGTGCCCCCAGCCCGTGCTGGGCGGGCGTTGCTGGCCCCCTCCACGGCCCCGTTCCCCGGCAGGGCCAGGCAGGGGTCAGAGGTGCTCAGGGGGCGCATAACAGCGAGTCTCCCTTTAGAAGCATTCAGTTAGGCATCAGGAAACACCGCTGGTGATGTTACAGCCTTGGGAGTGGCTCCTCCTGCCCGTTCCTCTTCCCCTGTCCCCGCAGCACCCCTGGGAAGTGCCCCCTTTGGTTTTTTTAAGGGGTGCCTTGTTTTAGACAAAGCCACGCTGACTGCTCAACGTTTTCCCTGTAGCTCCAGTGGTTTACAGTGACCCACCGGGCGTAGATCAGCCGGTGGTGTCCTCGCCCTGGGGGCAGAGATGGCATTTATCGGATCCACGTTTCTCTGATCCGCGTTGCTGCTGGGCCCATGGCTCGGAGAGTCCCGGCCCGCTCGGGTTGAGCACGAGGCGTCGCGAAATGCCGGCTTTGTGCTCTAACTAACACCCAGGGCGCTTCTCTGCGCCGCCGTGCTGCTTCTTGCTGCCTCCCTACTGAAAAACGGAGTTGTCCTGTTTGTTCTTTTCAGACGGTGTTCGTCAGAAAGAACAAGGCGCCGAAAAATCCGCTGAGCTCGTTCCGCTGGCGAGGCTTCAGGCTGGAAGAATACCTCATCGGGCAGCCCCTCGGGAAGGGCTGCAGCGCGGCTGTCTACGAGGCAGCGATCCCCTCGCCTCCCCGTGGCCAGGGGGGCACGGAGAGCGGCCGCCCCCCAGGAGAGGGGCAGCGGGATCGCACGGTGGGAGAGCAGCCCGCAGACAAACCCCAGCAGGAGGAGGCTTTCCCGTTAGCCATCAAAATGATGTGGAACATCTCGGTAAGGAGCCAGCTCTTGATCTCCTCCTCTGTCAGCCGGGTGAAACGTTTAATGCTGAAGCGTTGGAAGGCTCCCATGGCATAACTTGGGATGAAGGGGTCAAAACGAAGCTCTTGGTGCTGGGTGGCTGGGGAACGCTGGCGGAGCGCGTAATTAACGGCTCTTAGCCCTCTGGACTCGGTCGCTGCGGTGGGGGAGAGCCGCTCGTGGGGCGGTTGGCGCTCGTGGAGGCGGCGTCGCTGGCAGAAAATCATGCTGGAAGCTGGCTGTCATGAACCAGGAGGCCCTGGAAAAAAAAAACCACTGCTCCCAGCGCCCTGGGAATTTGCTTCCCCGTCAGCGGCAGGACAGAAATAGATGTTCTGTTGCAGAGCAGGTGGGAAGTTCAGCGCTCGCCGGTCCCCCGTGGTGAGGTCGGGCAGGAGCTGTGTCCGTGTTTCCCAGGTTTCTGGTGTCCCACGCCCTCGCCCCCACCGTTCCCCCCGTAAAACAAATGCGTGTCGTTCACTGAAGGGTGTTTGTGGCGCTGGATGCGACGAGCGGATATTCTCAAGGAGTTTTCCAACATCTGAAATCCCGTGGGCTTCGTAAGCGCGGGTTCCTTGAGCTTTTTTTGGTGGTTGTTTTTTTTTTTTGTGGTTGAATTAGAGGGTGCATTTAAAGAGCCGGACGGACTTCTGCAAGTAAAGGCCTGGCCACATCCCTCGGGAAATTCCCCGAGCCCTTAACTACCTTCCCCGGCTTCTTTTTCAAAGCAGCGAAGGGAGTCCCTTCATTCTAGCCCCCAGTTTAACTTCAGGCACGGTGCCCTGGCTGATCTGCTCCCCCTTTGCGCTGAGGCCGGGTGATTTGGGAGCTAAGGCTTTGCCCCCCCCCCAGCCCTGCTGTGACGTTGATGTTGCAGGCCGGTTCTTCGAGTGAAGCCATCCTCGAGGCGATGGGCCGCGAGCTCGTTCCAGCCACCCGGACCGCCTTAGCCGGAGAATACGGAGCCGTCTCGTGCCGCAGGTACGGTAGCTGGGGACATGGCAGCAGCCCTCACAACCCAGCGTGCTGATTTCGCCCGTCTTCACCCCTCGGTTTCCTCTGCGAAGGAAATGGAACTGGGCCTGCCCCTGGCTGGGTTCTAAAATGGGTGCGGGGAAGGGAGGCAGGAACTGCCGATCGCTAAATGGGACAAAACAAATAACAGCTGGTGAGAATGCAGGTGGAAAACGGCTGTTACCCCTCCTCCACCTGAGCGAGGGGTGGGCAAGCGGCATAAAGGTGGCAGACTGCACAGGAACTTCGAATTTATCGTGACTTTAACCATCTTTGTGTTCAAAAATGTGCCTTTTTTTTTTTCCAAACGGAAACAATGGAGTCTGCAGCCCAGATTGTCTGATTTAAATTTCAAATACGTCTCCCCCGCTGCCAATACAAATGAATAATGAATGCTGCTCGGTGCCGCGCTAGCCTGAGGACGCTACAGGCAAGCCAAAGAGGTGTTTGACATTCAGGGGATGAGGGAGGGGAGAGCTGTTCTGCGGATACGTGGAGGTGACCTGCCTGTGCCAGGGGGTCCGAGGTGATGTGGCTAAGGAGAATTGGACCTCTTTTTGCCTAGCAAAGCTTTTTTTTAGTCGTTATTACTTATTTTTCCGTTCTCAGAAGCTCCTTTTCGATCCAAGAAGCAGCCTGTGACTACCCCACCTTTGTCAGGAGCATGACGGGGCAGCTAGGGCTTGACTAAAACGAAAGGCGGCGTGTCGCCAGGCAGCATTTCCTGCAGAGCTTCCTTGGCAGCGCGGGTGCAGTACCAGTATATCCCGTTCTTCCCTCATGGCGTGGGAAATCCAGTTACAGCACCGTCTTCCCGAAGCATCAGCCCGAGTCCCCTCTGCTGGCGCAGCAGCAGCAGCTCTGCGCTGGGGATGACAGCTTGGTTTGCTCTGGGAACTGCCAGGGTACAAAAAAAACCCGCTTGAAACCCCGCAGAAGCTGCTGGGACCTGCCCACCGCTGCGGTTGGTCTGCTCGAGCACTGCAGCACCGTGGAAGGGCAGAGCTGGGGGTTGGAATTCGGCCGTGAGGTTGCTGTCGGTGTTCTTTGTAACCCTGAGGTTTCCAGGACCGTGGATATTTGGCTTAGTGCACGGGCCTGTGACCTCCGCTCGGCAGCCCCGGTGCTCCCCGCAGGAAGGTTTGCACAGCAGTGGGCAAACGCGTCTGTTCTGCGGTGAGCCCCTTGGTGGAGGGCTCATTTTTTCATTAGCCCTCCACCAAAATTAGTGGAGGGAGTAACGAGAAATAATCTCGGAGGTAACAGAGATGCACCCGTGGTAAATGAAAACCCAACAGGAGATGAGCGGAACTCTTGGTACGCTCGCTTCCGCACAGGAAACCTGGCCTCAGGAGGAAGAAGCTGCAGCCTCATCCAAACATAATCCAGGTGATCCGAGCCTTCACGTCCCCTGTTCCTCTGCTGCCCGGAGCCTTCACGGACTATCCCGATGTTCTTCCGCTGAGCCTGAATCCCAGAGGGATCGGCCACAGCCGCACGCTCTTCTTGGTGATGAAGAAGTAGGTGGGGAGAAGCTGGGCGGGTGACTCGGGCTTTGCGAGCCCGCGTATGCTGCTGCTGCACGGGGTCCTTGTAAGGATTCGGCCTGGGTTGCTGCCAGAATCCACGTGCGGGCTTGGGAACGTGCTGCCCGAGGCCTGCTGCGGGTCTTTGAGGCTCTAGCTCTTGTTGGACCACCGAGACAAGCTGTCCTTTTGAGCTATTGCCCCAAACTGATGTAAGAAATGCTGGACCTGTCCCCGTTCGTCTGCCCTTTGGAGTCTGAACTTTGCCCCTAGCTGGAGACAGAGCAGAATCGGTAATGAGATTCGTTAGTGCTTCGTTAGGGTGTCTCGGTTGGGTTTTGCCCTTGATGGGTATGGCTGTGGCATCGACACAAACCCACCTCGTACTTCCCACTCTCGTGTTCTGCCCGCGGGTGGAGAAGCGCTCTGTCCTCTGTGTTTCAAGAGTGTTCTTCCTCCTGATCTCTGCATCTCCTTGTTCTGCTCACGCAGCCTCGATTATTAATCTGTCCCCTCTCAAGCACAGCATAAAATCTGTACGTAGGGACCTGGGAGACCCTCACCGTGCTGAGAGGAGTTGTAATTGCAGCTGTAGAGTTGCACGAGAGCCTGAAAAAAACAGTGGTGGATGGTGTAAAGCGGGATTTGAGAACAGCGAGCAGGGGAGAGGCGTGAAATTGAGACTAGGAGGTGAGAAGGCATCGCGGAGTGCAGGAGGAGCGCGGCGTGTGTCAGGGAGCTCTGTCCCCAGGCAGCCAGCACTGAGGCTGAACTGGAAGCAGGAAGATCCCAGGGCGCTAACGCGGATTTCTCCTCGTTCTCACCAGTTATCCCTGCACCCTGCGCCAGTATCTGAGGGACAACAGTCCAGATGCTCGTCTCTCCACGATGATGATCTTACAGCTGTTGGAAGGCGTGGACCATCTTGTTCGCCACGGGATAGCGCACAGAGACCTCAAGTCTGACAACATCCTGGTGGAATTCGATTCGGGTACGTAGAGCGCCGGGTCTAAGCGATGAAGTCTGAGGCAGAAGCGGTGCCAGAGGAGGCACTCGGGGAAGCCCCAACCCAGGCGTGCCTTTAGGGATAAAAGGAGCAGCAGAGGATGCATCAGGAGCTCCACGTTGCTTCTTAGCTTCGTGCTTGCTGTCACTGCAGCAGCGTGGATGTCATTTATCGTGTGAGTGCGTCAGGTTTTGGGTCATTACAACGGATTTTAACAGGCCGTTGTGCTGTAATCAGAGGGAGAGGTGCAACGAGCCCTCGTTGCACAAACAGTGTTGGCTCGGCACAGAGACGTTCGCTACCACCAGGTTCGTGGGGGTGGAGGTGCCTTGGCTCCAGGCTCCTGGCTCTGTCATTCCTCACTTGCAGAGCGCTTTTAAAACCCCACCTCGCAGCCAGGTCGGTGGCGCTGCACCCTGCGCTGATTAAACGTCGGTTGGAAGGAAGGAGGGCTGGCGGCGTTAAAGCCAAAAGCAGCATTTTCCTCATCTTCTTCTCCTGTCGTCCGGTTCAACCGGGATTTTAATTACCTGAGCTCTTCTTCAGCGTGACTGAGATTCATGTGGGCAGGAAACAATAGCAGGCAGCCAGACCTGTGTAATTAAAGGTCTTGGTACAGCAGCTCTGGAAGATTTTCAGCGATACTAATGCCGTCCTTCTGTTCTTGAAGGAAAAGCTGCTCTGGAGCTATGCTGAATGTGGTTAGGAATGATTTAAAGCATTGATTTTTCCGTACCAGAGTCTGGAGCAGTAATGATTCTACTTCGCGACGTTTGACTTGTCATCAGGACAAGAACTGTTCACCGATGCAGAAAACAAACAAAACCCTGTTAACTAAGCCCCAGCCCTTTTTTGCTCGAGTTAGGTGTGTGTCTTTGTCTGTAGCTTTTGCTGTAGGTAGAAACAAAAGTGGAAAAACGAAAAGCTTCCTCTGTCATTGATCAGTTCCTAATTTTACGTGCCCTTGTTAGGACATCTGCAGCACTTTGTCAGGCACACGCTCCGTGGAGAGAAATGATGCTTTTCTGTTTCCCCTTCAGAGGACGAGTTTTGTTTCAGTAAAGCCAATTTGTCTCCTTGTAATACAGAGGAGTATTGATACATGGTCGTGCTGACTCCCGGGGTATTTCAACCGTTCCTGAGGACTGTCCCTGCTGCTGACGTACTCCTGAGCCGTGCACTAACCCTGCTGGCCCTCTGTCCTCTGCAGCTGGCTGCCCCTGGCTGGTGATCACAGACTTCGGTTGCTGTCTGGCAGACGACAGCATCGGCCTGAGGCTGCCTTTCACCAGCCCCTACGTGGATCGGGGTGGCAATGGCTGTCTTATGGCACCCGAGGTAAGCCCTCCTGCAGTAACTGTTGGCGTCGCTGGTTGTGGGCTTGTGCAGTTTGGGGTAAAAGATTCAGCCCCCGCTGCGGTGCGGGCTGTGGAGGCTGCGATCGGAACGTGAAAAAGGGTGGGATTAGGTCTAGAAGGAGCGAATAGCGGAGGGGCTGCGTGCACAGCACTTGGCTGCTATTTGTGCCTCAAGCTCCCTCCCCGTGCACGTGCCAACAAATCCAAATTCTTCCGTGGTCTTTTGTGGTCTGTCCTGAAATCCGCTGCAATCAGGTCGGGCATTTTGTGACTTCTTGCTGACTGACTGACCCTGTCCATGCAGGGCCTTACCTCTAGCATGTTGCTGTGTCGGTGTTCTCATCCCTCTCTCCCCCTGGAGAGCCGTGACTGCAAAGCAGCATGTTCTACCTTGAGCTGCTGTTGTTAAACACCTGTGCCTTAATAAAACACATCCTGGTCGGCCCCGTGCTGAGCATTTGTTGAACAAAATCATCCTCGTTATCCACGTCTCCTGTCTCTTAAATCAGGTAACAGCCAAAGCCTGGATGCGAAGGCCAAAAATCTCACCGGTGCCCTGGCGGGCTGAGCAGTGCTGAAGGCCCAGAGCATGCCCCAAGGATGTATTTATTCAGAGCTCTTTATTCTGGCTTCCCCACCTCTGTGGATTTCTCACGCAGGTGATCACAGCGTCGCCAGGTCCAGGCACGGTGATCAACTACAGCAAAGCTGACGCCTGGGCCGTTGGAGCAATCGCCTATGAAATCCTGGGCCTGGCAAATCCTTTCTACGGCCACGGGGACTCGACCCTGGAAAGCAGAAGTTACCGTGAGGATCAGCTGCCGAGCCTGCCCCACCACGTGCCCCCCGAGGTGAAGCGAGTGGTAAAGCTGCTGCTTCAGAGGGATCCCAACAAGGTGAGGAGCCCTTACCTGGGTGGAAGACAAGCGCAGGTTTTAGCAGGAGCGCGGTGTAGCACTCACAGGCAGCTCCCTGAGTAGTTCCAGGGGTTTCAGCGGGTGTTTGCATCAGTGACTGGACCCTGAACTGGGGTTTTCATGCAGTTGCCTGATGATGATATCCACAAAGAGCTTTTTTTTTTGTTCGCGGGGACCTTGCAGTGCCTCGGAGGAGGTGTGAGGTGGTTTGACCTGAGCGCAGCTGGATGAGCTAACTGTCCCTCTCACTCCTTTTGCAGAGACTGTCTGCTAGAGTGGCTGCTAACGTGCTTCACCTAAGCCTCTGGGGTGAAAGCGTTCTAGCACCCAAGACCCTGAAACCCGACCAGATGGTTGCCTGGCTTCTGTGCCAGTCCGCGGCCACTTTGCTCCTGGACGGACTGGTGGATAAAAGCAGGGTGGAAACCAAAATGAAGACGTGCTTTTTCGCAAACCTCGACTACGAAGACCTCTGGGCAGCGATTTTCTTGTTGCTGGCCTCGAGGAACCAGTCTGGGTGAGGAGTACAACGCGGGGCATGACCGCGCAGGAGATAAATGGCACCTTCTAAAAGCACACAGGAATTTGTCTCTTCTGTCTGCGTGGAATCCTGTAGTACTTCAGGGGGAACCTCTGCAGGCCTGCGTTTAAGAGGTCGAGCATTATCTGTAGCGTACTAGTGCACTAACACTTGCTGCTAGGGGCTGTGTCCTTGCCTCGTTACTCCTTCAGTGAGGGTTTGCAGGTGTCCTGGGGAAAGGGCTTGGTTTTGCTTCCATTTCGGAGCTCACAGTTGGCTTTGAAGGCACGAGTTGAGTGAAGCGAGTTCCTTTTCAGCGGAGGGCGTGTGCGGAGGGAGGTGAGGTCTAGCTGCTCTTCACACGGAAGCGCCACGGATTTGAACAATGCGCGAAGAAAGCTGAACTGACGGAAGGACGTACAGCCTGCCTTCTCTTGTGAGCCTTGCTTCTCTGCAGATTATACTCCTCTGCAGCCACAGACGTGTCCTGCTATATTTACAGTCATACATAACACACACAACGGCCGCCTCAGAGCCTCCTGTAGGGGTGCTGAGTGGTGAGGTGAGCGCGGAGCAGTGCAGTTTAACAAGTCTCTGGTGATGCTGGTCTGTTTGACGTGCCTGCTTTTTTCTGATTAACAAGGAACGAACACCCTGTGGCTGGGGAGCACACAGACCCCAGCGCTGGGCCACTAACAGTCGTGTTAATGAAAACATCCTTTGAGTTGGTGTCTGTAATGGTGTTAAGAGGAACTGGGGGCGAATGTTGTTGATGCTGGTTGCACAATAAACAGGTGATGAAGCTCTGATGCTGAGTGGATTCTCTAAATCTCATCTGTCTGTTCACCGGATCCAGATCTTAGGCCGGAGGCCTGGGAGGCAGGCAGTGGTACCTTAAAAAATCATCCGACTTTTCTAGTCCTGTCTGAAACGAGTTACTTTATTCTGCCAAGGGGAGTTTCCTGCCACACAAGCACTCCTGCTTGAGGAACAGACCCTGCCTCGTCCACGTGCGTATTTGTGCCCCTCGGGCTGCTCTTGCAGTCTCTGTCTGGTTCAGTGGCGGTGCACAACCACCTGCCAGGGACTGGCCCTGCTCATTTTACGACCTACCAAGAGAAAGCTGTGTGCTGGCCCAGCAAACGTGCCAGGAAGTCAAGTGACAGCACAGTGAAGTCACCTAGCGCCCCATTTAGAAACACGGTGAGAGCACAGCACGCGGCCGGGCCCGTAAAGAAGGCTCAGGAAGAGCACGGATCCTTGGCCATCACGGAAAACGATTCCCGGGGCGGGGCGGGGCAGGTGTCAGGAAAAAAAAGAACTTGTAAATCTTGGTCCGAAGCCAAGCTGGGAATGTCACCAGTTCAGAGCCGCGGGTGGGCGTGCAGAGCTGTGCTGCTCGTCCCGTGGCCCCCAGCCAACACCCGCTCTGATTTCAGGCATGTCATGAGGCCAGCCAGGGTTTGATCTGTGCCAGCTATCACGCATTTCCTGTGCTAGCTGCAGAGAGAGACTTGCTTCCCCTTGAAAGTATCTCATTTTGTCTCTCTGTCCTTAAAAATGCCCTAAAACGCTGTGCTGCGCTGCCTCTAGTCCTTAAATTCCCATTTCTGCTGCTCCTTTGCCTTTTGTGCACCTACAATTTGCCAGAGTTCAGACGTTTTCTGTTTTGTTTCACTGCCTTTTAGTTAATGAGACACTTTGTGTGATTCCTCAGCATTCCGGGTGATTTTTGCAGCACGCAGGTAAAAAAACACTCACTGTGTCAGCGCACCGAACGCTGCCTTACTTCTGTAGCTGCAGGTGAGCCAAAGCACGACGTTTCCCCGCGCGTTTCCAGTTTCCCAGCCGTGCTCATCCCCCAACACCATCACCTTTGTGGGAGGCAAAGCTGCTTGCTGCCTCGCTCCTCTTGGGGGGGATCAGAAAGGATCGTGGGTGGGCGTGGGGCAGCAGCAGCAGCACCTCCTGCTGCACTTTGAACCCCAGGAGAGCGACAAGGCCGAGCCGCTTGGCTCTTGTCCAGCTGTGACAGTTGAGCCGGGACGGGGCTGGGCTCCACGGCCGTGCTGTGTGTGGGGCAGAAGGTGGTTGGGAGCTCCGGGGGCAGGATGAGGCTCCTGCTCCATGCCGGCTGCGGTGAGCTCCTGCCCCGGGCAGCCCGGCTCGCTGCTCGACGGCTGCTTGCCTCCGCGGCGGCCACCTCGTGCCATGGTCCCTGCCTGCCACCCGCAGCTCCGTGCAGGGGGACCCCTCGCCGCTGGGGCTCGACCTTCAACGTGCCCCCCAGCGCCGAGTTCGTGGCCCGGCCTGTGGGGGTCTGCTCCATGCTGAGGCTTCCCGTCCAGGCCTCGGCAGAGGGGCTGGATGCTGCTTTCGTCGGCGTCCCCCTGGACACGGGCACGTCCAACCGGCCGGGAGCCAGGTAAGGACGAGGTGCGGCACGAGAGGAGCCGGAGCTTTGCTCCTGCCCACCCGCCTGGCTCTGCTCCCGCCTGGCAGCTCCTCCCGACTGCGCTCGTGCCCACCCAGGTTCGGTCCGCGCCACATCCGTGCCGAATCGGCGATGGTGAGGAGGTACAACGCCAGCACCGGGGCGGCACCTTTCGACTCCCTCCTGGTGGCTGACATCGGAGACGTGAACGTGAACCTCTACAACCTGCCCGCCAGCTGCCGCCTCATCCGCGAGTCCTACCAGAAGATAGTGGCCTCGGGCTGCGTGCCCCTCACCTTGGGTAAGGACCCTCGGGAACCGCGGCCCGGCCGCCACGCCACAGAGGCAGTCAGGAGACAGCTCAGCTGTCAGCGGTGTGCGCTTGGAGCCCTGCTGAGCAGGACCCAAAGCATCCCTCCGAAAAGCTTCCAGCTCAAACGAGCGAGCAACAAGGGGCAAATTATGGGTTACGGGTTCCTCGGGAGTGAATCACTTACTTATAACCCAACGAAACGCAGCCCTGCCTCTCTGGGGTGCATAAACGAGTGCGGTGTAAATGCAAGGGGGGAAAAAAAAAATCACCAGAGAACAAATAGAACGGGGGCGAGCTCCTCTCGCAGTGCGTTACGTCCTCTTCCTCGTCCTGCTGCAGGTGGAGATCACACCATCACGTACCCGATCCTGCAGGCCGTGGCAGAAAAGTGAGTTTCTGAGCTGGAAATGTAGAATACGGGCCCGTGGTGGATGTGGGGCCACAAGGGGTGGGATGGGTACTAACGGGCCCGCCCCGTCTCGCTTAGACACGGCCCCGTGGGGCTGGTGCACGTGGATGCTCACACCGACACCGGCGACAGGGCCCTGGGGGAGAAGATCTACCACGGGACCCCGTTCCGGCGCTGCGTGGACGAAGGGCTGCTGGACTGCAGCCGCGTGGCTCAGATCGGCATCCGGGGCTCCTCCTATGCCCCCGACCCTTACAAATACTGCCGGGACCAGGTGAGCTCGGCCGCAGCTGCTTTCGCTCCCTAGCAGCTCGGAGAGCTGGGAAATCACCGGCTGAAAGCTGCTCAGAATGAACACGGGTGCAAAAATTAATGGGGTTCCTGCCTCCTGGCCTCATTTCCATAAATCCTCGCTGGGGTCCCGGCCGCTGCGCCTCGCCGGGGGGCGAATTCTGAGCTCGTGCATCCTGCAGGGTTTCCGCGTGGTGCTGGCCCAGGACTGCTGGCTCAAGTCCCTGGTGCCGCTGATGGCAGAGGTGAGGCAGCAGATGGGGGACAAGCCGGTCTACATCAGCTTCGATATCGACGGGCTGGACCCTGCCTACGCCCCGGGAACCGGGACGCCGGAGATAGCCGGGCTCACGCCCGCACAGGTGAGGGGCACTGGGCTGCCTTTCTCAGGGGGAAGGGGACGCTTGTGTCGCCCCCAAATGTCCCCTTCCCTCCTCAAGGGGACGTTTGTCTCCCATTAAAGGAGGTCGTAGGGTAGGAAATAACCAAATTTCATCTTTGCGGGCTGGGTCCTCAGCAGGTTCCCTCTTCTGTGCAAGGGGAAAGCAGAACCCAAAGCAATCTGCTAGGTCGAACACGTTCCTTGAGCCCAAGTCTGTTTTCTTCCCCAGGCTTTGGAGATCATTCGTGGCTGCAAGGGGCTGAATATAGTGGGATGCGACCTTGTTGAAGTTGCACCGATGTACGATGTCTCCGGTGAGTCCAAAGAAGCCTGGTTTGGGTCTGTGCGAGGCGTCCTGTGGGCTGGGAAGGGGCTTGCACCCATCTTTCATTTTCTCTAGATGCCACCTAGTGTTGAAAGCCAAGCAGCGGGCACCGGGTGATGCCCCAAACAGCGTGCCAGGGGCTGTCAGAATTGCTTATTGCCATCCCACATCAGTGGGGTGAAAAGGCAGGCGTCGGGGGCTGCTTGCTGCGTGAGGACACTGAAGGAAACGCAAAGCAGCGACGGGCTTGGGGGGCTAAAAGTCCTCTGGTCACAGCCCATGGAAATGCTTGGCCAGCTTGGGCTGAGGGTTGCCAGCGTGGCACCGGCAGCGGTGCCGAGACGCAGCAGTCTCAAAGGGGGCAGATAAAGCAGTAAAAAACCAAAAACTGGGCAAGTGAAGAAAAATCAATGTTGACAAATCAATTCAGTACATAAAGCTGGCGGCTGTGTGCAGGGACAGGCAGTTTGGGGAGGGCTGCGGGACAAAGGAGCACGGTAACGTCCCGCCTGCGTCAGGAAAGGGCCAAGGCTGAGAAATGCCAGAGGTGGCTGAGAGCTGTGGGTGAAAGCAGTCAGCGTTCACAGCCTCATTTTTTCTTTAGTTTTTTTCCCTCTCTCTGTCTTTTCGTAGGTAACACGGCCCTCTTAGGGGCCAATCTGCTGTTTGAAATGCTGTGCGTCCTCCCCAGAGTGAAAACCATGTGAGGGCAGCTCCTGCCCGGCCCAGGACCCCTCTTGCAGGTTGTAAAGGTAAAGCAGCACCGCCAGAGACACGGTGACCGACCTCAGCCCTTCGGTGTCCTGCTCTCTCCTCCACTTGCAGCAAACACCTGCTTGTCAGTACGGAATAAATGCCGTTTCCTGCCAGAAGAGGTAATTTCCAGCTCCTAAACTGGGGATGGGTTTTGAACAGCGCGTTTACTGGTGGCTGTAGGACCCGAGTTAGCTCGGGAAGGGAAACGACGAGGCTCGCGGCGCTCCGCTGCTGCAGTGGGAACGCCTCACCTGGCAGCTCTGCTCGTACAGGACCATTACAAACCTGTCACTGGGAGAAGGTTTTTCCCAGTAAGAGACAGAGAAGCAGGACAGCTAACGTAGAGCTTCAGAGGGTGGCTGAGCGAGCGGCACCCGTGGCTCCTTCTGACAGCTGGGGGCTTTTCTGAGCCGGCGAGGACGCGAGGTCGGATTGCCCGCGGAAACACAGAGCCACCTCATCACACGTTAAAATAGTTTATTTTGGTTGCGAATCTGTCATCGCCTTAAAACAAAATGACATCAGTGCCTGGTCACAAATACAAAGAAAAAAAAAAAAAAGAAAACAGGACAAAAAAAACAACCAAACAAGACAAGTTTGCCAAATAAGTTAATTTCCCTCCCTCCCCAGTATCAAAAGTGCAAAATATGAACTTTGTTTTCAGTCCCCTTTCTCAGGCTGTGTTGGCGTGCTAGGTCTGGCAGGCTCTCAGAGAGCGGAGGAGTCGCTGCTCCTGCCACGCTCAGCCAAGGGAAGAGTTGTGCACGACCTTCAGCCTCGGGGCCTGTTTCCCTTCGCTGTAAGGTCGTTTTGCTTCGGTTTCTGGGGGGGGGGGGGCGGCGCCGCGCGCCCCGGCCGCCGCCCCCCCCCCCCCCCCCCCCCCCCCCCCCCCCCCACGGCTTGCACTTGCTGGGAGAGGGTGGACAGATCTCAGGCGTCAGCAGCAGCTGGGAGGCCTCTGACCACACTCCTCTACCAGAAAGCAAGCACCCAGTGCTCCACGACAGGTGCCAAAACTACCTAAGTGGATGATTTTTGCCCAGTTTGGCATGTGCTGCAGCCCCTGAAAGAAGTTTTCCCACAAAAGAGCAACACGTGGGGTGCTGCACATCTGGTACGTCTGCAGCCGTGTTAGTCTGAGCTGGCTGAAAGCAGCGAGGGGCAGCTACAGAGAAGATGTAGTCCTGGCTGGCTGGGGGGCTGCTGCAAGTGCTCAATTCAACAGAACTCAGGCAGACGGGGCTGGTCAGCTGTGCTAAAACAAAAATAAAAGGGTTCCAGCATGTGTGCATCACAGAAATTGTATCCTGAAGGCCCTAAGGCCGTAGCTTTTTCTTACTCGGGGCAGGGGTGCTTCCCTTGCTGTAGTACAACCAGGCACTTTTCTTTTTTCCCCAAATAAGTGTCGAGTTTTCGTCAGGTTCCTGACTAGCTGAAGAGCTGGCAGCTGGACTGGTTGCTCCTCATTCCCTACCCAAATAGTGTGTTTGTGTGTGTGTACGTACATATCTTTGCTTTTACAAGCATTTGAAAAGTTATGCGGAGCCTTCCACTCGGCTGCCACCTCATTCCAGCCACGTCTTTGGAGTCTGGGAGAAGCACCAGAGTGCTCCAGTGCTCGTTCCAGCCCAAATGACACCAAGTCCCGCAACGGCAGGCCGACGCAGCGCTGTGTGCGCGCCTCGTAGCTTCCCTTCCTTCCTTCCCCCTCCCTATTTTTAACATCTCGTTCATGCGACAGCACGAGCTGCAGCCCGGAGGCCGCCGAGCTGGAATTAAGCAAGCCTCACGTAAGGTCGGGTGGAAGCACGGCAGCCTTTATTGGGAAGCGGGTTGTGTGCGGCGCTGGGGTTACCCGCTCGGGCACGGTGGCAACTAAAAAGGCAAGGGTGGAGCGAGCTTTTAGCCAACGCCGCGTGCCTGATGAAGCGTTTTAGTATCGGGGCAGAGCCTCACGCGCAGGGCACCCCGCTCCCAACCTCGTGCTTTGGCAGCCCTGCTACCTGATGCTCTGCGAGCTACTCCCCGCAGCAGGCTTTGGGTTCCTGCGCCGTGCAGCCGGAGGAGACACCGCAAAGGTCTGCCCCTGAGCGGTGAGAAGGGAACGCAAAGCCCGCAGGGTTTCAGCCCTGGCTGTAGAAAGAAACCCTTTGGCTTTGCTTCATCGTCTGAAGAGCGGAAAGCAACCACGAGCCTGCTGCTTGCCTTCCCCTGCCTTACAAGCGGGCGGCCTCCTTCCCCCTCGATGCTCCAAGTGGCTGTCGGAGCATCGCTCGAGCAAAGCATGAACCGAACTGTGCTTTGCAGCTGCTCTAGCTTTACACAGACCTGTGTGTTGAAAAAGGAAAAACAAAACAAAACAAAAAGCAACAAGGAAAAAAAAAAAGGAAACCACCAAAAGGCAAGGCAGCCTGCATGTTGAGGAACAAACGTTTGTGGCAGGACCGAAACGGGCGAGACGCTGAAGCATCTTAAACCTGAAACAAAACGAGCCTCGCACGTAAGCGACGGTCTGGTGAGGTAACAGCACTTCTGGGGCAACATTTCAAGAACGCGGTCATCGACGGGTTGGGTTCCTCGATACAACGAAAGGTCGGTTGGTACTACAGACGTAAGGGTGTTGGAAAGGAGCCCGAACCGACTCCCTAGCAGCTAGGTAGAGTTTCTTTTACACATCTACTGGCTCACAGCAGCGTATGCCTACGATCTGAGGACACAGTTAAAGTTATGGCTCTAAGATACACAGTCTAAAACTGACAGAAGCAGAAAGGCATCTGGAAAACGATGTGACATTTAAATGGCTCAACACCTTTACAGTATTTACGGCTGTGCAAAACCCCTTCCCCTCCCTGGTTACGGTTTGAGCTGGTGAAGCTGCACGTGGAACTAGTACAGGAGGAGCGGGAAACATGCAGATCGCCTACGAGCCCGCCCCGCAGGTGAGTCCCAGCTACGGGTTTGCTATGAGGGAGGTGCTCCCGGCCACCCTCTAGGCCACTTACCCCGGGAAAGCCGATGGGTACGACTGGTGGGAAGCCTTTTGGAGGAGGGTCTGTAGGGTCTTGCCACTGTTACACCATGCACCATGGGCTAAGCACGTGGGGAAGGGGTGGGGGAGAGAGAACCACGACCCGCGCTGCGGAACTGGCCGCGTTCAGTCCGGACCGAGTCGCCGTGGCTGAGGAGTCAGGGATTTTCTTCAACCGGGGTGAAACGAGAGGTGGATCGAGGGTGGCTCGGGAAGCAGACGCGGCAGGATGAGAAGGGGAAAACGGCCTTCTTGGCTCTGCGACAGTACGGCATCCAAACGTGAGAACGATTCGGTGGAGGGCGTTTCAGCGCGCTTCGTTGCACTCCAGGGCTCTGGATACGGGGAGAGATTTTTTCTGGTCGCCGTCCCTCAGAGAATTCATCTAAAACGTAAGGTCCGTTCATCACGATTGTTTGTTTATTCCGGAAAGAGCGGTCCCTCGTCATCTTCATAAAAAGTGTGTTAGAATCTCTTTAAAAGCCCTCAGTCTAGCGCGGGCCACGAGGGGATGTAGAACCTCTGTAAGGAGCCCTCGAGAAGGCGTTCCATCCAAAAGGACAATTTATGCAATTTGTTCTTAATGGATCTAGACCCTGGGCTGCAGGAGGATTTCCCTCTGGCTTCGGTGTGCAGCGGGGAATCGTAGTCCTCACACGACCCCGTGGTTCCCCCCTCGTCTCCTGATCTGTGAGGCTTAAAGAGGCAGAAGTATTTCTTGTGGCCGTTCAGGGCCAGGACGTAGCCCGTGTAGTCGCGCTCCAGGAAATGCTTGTCGTACTGGTTTGGGATGGGAGCGGCGTCCTGCGCGAACTCCAGCAGGTACTCCAGCCACTCGCGGTGCTTGTCCAGGCTGAGGAAGGAGAAATGAAGAGAGCTGCTCCTGGGAGAAGAGCAGAGGAGAAGCAGAATGAGCACGGCTTCCAAGTCAGGCTGCAGGTCTAAGGGACGGGGAAGTGTTGGTAAATGAGGGCGGAGGCAGAGCTGTGTTTCCACAGCTCCTTTTTTTTTTTTTAACCCTGCTTCAGCATGGGTGACAATGATGAGTGTGCAGCCCCGTCATGCTCCACGAGGGTTGGAATGAGGGTACAGCAGAAGCAGGAGCAGTGCTAGACCTGTCCGTCCACCTTCACTGAGTGCGGACAAGGAAGGCCGCTCGGTTTTTGGCAGCTCGTCACTGCTAACGTGTGTGGAGGCTGCTTTGTTTGCTCCAAGCGTTCCCTCCTGGCAGAGCCCAAACCACTCCCAGCTTTTCATCAGGGCAGCATTAGGCAAGGTGTTAAAAGAGTACCAGAAAGCCGAGAAAGGGCCCCAACCTACCCTGTGAACGTGTAGACTTCCAGGGCAAACTTCTGGAGAAGGGCGGTTTTCGTGGAGTTCGAGAGGATCAAGACCACGTTCATGTGGCCCGGCCTGAGGCGTACCAGGTTGCTGTTATAGTTGATGTCTGTGAGCTCGGTCACCTCCACGAAGCCCTTTTTGGGAACCCTGCTGCAACGAAACAATGACCGAGTGAAAGGGGAACGAAGGAACGGCAGCAAACGGGGTCAGGGAAACTGAACTCGTCCTCCTGCCTTATGCCAATCGGTCCCCAAGGCAGTTTAACGGGAGCAGCCTGCACCTGCAAAAGCCAGAGCTGGATCTTCCTCAACAAGCGTGTCAGAGCTCTGCCCTTCCACTGAGGATCTTGTCTGGGGCAAACCCAAGAGGTTACGAGGGGCGCAGAGAGGAAGAATGGCTTTTATGGCAGGGAAGAGCAGCTGGATGCAACGAGACCTGCTGTGAAGTCCCAGCTTTTCCTGGATTCTCAAAGCAGCTGCTTTCTCTCCCATGAATCGCTTAATAACTACGTTTCTGAACCCACGTCCCTGCTGCCCAGGGTCCTCCTAGATGCCGCTCCCTCGTGCTTTTCTGTGCCTGCACTGCCCCTGCAACGACTGCACTACGGCCACGCAGCTCTGGCGCTTCTCTCCCTAACGCTCTCTGTGCTCCCTCTTTCCACAGTCACTCCCCAGCCAGTAATTCAGCAGAAAACGTTCTGGAGAGAATAGAGAGGGAACCTGTTACTCTCTTTGCTGAAGTTTGTGTCATTCTTCTCAGTCTTTGTGGTCGCCTCTTCCTTCTCAGAGGGAGGAGAGTCTCTTGTGTCGCTGGAGTCGCTGCAAAGGAATTATTTGGGGGTTGTTTAAAGGGCCCCTTTGGACAGAGACGCTGCTGGCTGGACTAAGATCTACGACATTTTGCACTCACCTGAAAGCCTGAACAATAACAGTGCCAAAGAGAATGAAGAGCGCAGAGAAGAGCAAGGACAGCAGGGGCATCATCTCTCGCCTGAGGGAAGATTGGCAAACGGCGATCAGCTCTGCAAGTTGCACGGTTTCTGCTTGAATTTCAGCTGCTGTCTGCCTCAAACAACACCCTGCAGTTTCCCCAGAAACTTGGTTTACGTTCAGGGGTCTTAAACGTGATCCAGATTTGGAGCACGACCCTGCTCCCACCCAAAAGGAGGCCAAAACGGAGCCATTTTAAAGGAAGGCAAAGGAGAAACAGTGAAAAGCACCAATGGATAGGGCTGGCCTGTTCTCAGGGGTGTAATATCTGTGCTTCACCTCAAGGCCAGTGCTTGAGACAGAAGCCATTGTCCCTGTGGTGTCACCACTCTTCATTTGAATCTCAAGAGAATGCAGGCACCTATTTTGGTATGTTCTCACCTCCTGTTAATCTGAGCCTGGTTCTACTACGCATTTAAACAAGAGAGCAGCAATCCTGCTCCCTGTCGAGACCCGTGAGCTCCCGATCCGTACCAATTACTGTGAAACAAACTGTCCCAGCAGTCCAAGATGTAATCCAACGTGGAATAGAACCATCGGATAAGGAACATCTGTTTGAGAAAAAGGAAAAAAAAGAAAAAGGCGAGTGACAGAACTGTTATCCACAGCACTGACGTGACTCGTACCCCCCTGAACCGAACCCCAAGCCCAAAGCAGCTTGGGAAGCTCTTCCTTCCCTGAGCAAGCACGCTTGTAAGAGTCCTGCCTTGGTCTTGTAAGGTGTAGTTCCCACTAACGATTGCAGCAGAACTGCCCAAGGTTTCACAGGTGTTAAGCAGCTGGAAACGCCAGGCACTTACGGGAGCGAGCTCATCGTGCAAGTCTGCCAGGACAGTCTCTGAGGAGAGCAGGCCAGGGTCTGTCCTCAGCTGGTCCAGAAGGTCCAGGAGGATGAAGTTGTCCTCTTTGCTGCCTTGCCAGGCCTCCTCCAAGGTTTTGTAGGCAATCTTTCCTGCGTTGTTGCGCCTCTCCAGGATGACCACCTGGACAAAGCAACGACACGACAGGCGTCAGACAGGAAGGTACTTTTTTTTTGATGTTACGCTTCAAATCCCTGCCCAGAATCAGGAGTCAGCTCAAGGTACGGCACCGTACGCAGAGCGATGCGAGTTAGAATAACAGGCGAAAAGAAGCAGCGGAAGAAAACAAAGGTAACGCTCACGGCCGACTTTCCACGGTACTTCTCCTCATCCATCAGCAAGGCGTCCGCAAATTCCGGCTGCCGCTCGTTGTAGATGTGGGCAAACCTCAGCACGTCTTTCGTGTTGGCCACAGCAAAAGTCAAAAACGCCTCGTATGTCTCGGCAAACTTAGCGCCTTCTCCAGTAAGCAGGACCACGCAGTGCCTAGGCAACACAAGGGAGAGGGCGGATTAAGAGCTCTCTTTCTGCTAGCCAGAACGATCCTGAAGGGACAGAAACCCCACCTGTTAGTTTGGGGTGTGCTTTTGAAAGCCTGCCTTCTGTGCGGTCAGCTCTCCAGCCTGCCACCCCATCTCTCCTTCCCTCTACCTGCCCTCTGTCCCAAGATCTGCCCAGTAAAGGCACAAAAACTGTCAAACCGCACGGATGCCCAGCACCCTCCACTGCAGTCACCTCCTTCCTCCCTCTAAAGGTTTTACATATTCAGAATCAAACAAAAAGTGGCTCTGGGAGCAACCCCAGAACCTCAGGGGACAAAACGGGTTTCTGAGGAACCTTACTTCCGCTGACGGTGCGACTTCTTCACGGGACACAGCTCCTGAAACAGCCTCTGGTTGGTGAGTCTGGCTGCCATGAGGAACTTGTTCTGGGAAAGGAAGTCGTCGATGAGCTGCTTCTTCATATCTCGTGCCTAAGTGAGGGCAAAGAGCAGAGGTGGTCACTAAGTGGCCTGAGGGGAGTAAAGCTGTTGGGAAGTTCTTGTCTGAGGGTTGCCAGCCATCACGGTCCTCCCTGAAACGTGCTTGGTGAGAAAACCTCTGCACCCATTTCACAGCCCTACCTGCACGACATCCGCGGGCTTGTCGATGTGCTCCTTGAAGACCATCATGGTCGGAGTGTAGACGTTGATGTTGTACTGACTGGACAACTCTTCGGTCCCTCTGAGCCCAACGTACACGTACCCGAAGGACAAGTAGTCTCTGTATGCAAAGGCAGTCAGCTGCACGGGAAGAAAGCGCCGGTCCACGTTTACATTGGAGAGCCAACAATGTGTTTTCCCCCCCCCAAGTGCCCGTGTTAACTCGACTTCGAGAGCACCTCATGCTGTTTAAATGCCATCGGGCGCGTGCTGTAAGAGGTAAAAGCCGTTCTGTTCCCTAGCGGAGCTGCAGTTACCGTACAGACAGCCCTAACGGATCCACAGCTTTTTTTTTTAACGAGCTGACATTCTGCACGGCAGCGGGAGTTTCTTAGGAAACGGCCTTTCCAATAACCCAAATTAGGGTGCTGCAAAAAGCTCTCCTTACTCGGCTAGTGTGCCTCTGCTGCTGGCAACCCCAAAACCTGCCTGCCCCTTTACATCTGCTCCGGCTGCGCCCGTGTCGGAGCAGCGAAGCCGTCTCCTCCTCCCGGCCGTGCTGTGTCTGACTGCTGTTAATTAACTCACTCTGTTAAAATTAGAAATATTCTGCAGAGGCATCGGTCCACCCCTGCTCACAACAACCCTGCATTTTCTTTTGGGACAGTTGGATTTATCAGCGAGTCAAAATCCAGCAACAGAAACCGAGTTACCTTGTACAGTAACGGCACAACCGGCATGTGATCGAACAGAAGGACGTGGGGCTTGTTTTCTTTCTTCCAGTTGGATAGAAAGCGGACGTAGTTTTTATCTGTAATCTTTAAACAGAGTCAGAAAGTTAGTGTGACCTCACGACAGCTAGACACGTGCGGAGCTGTATGATTAGGTGCCTGACCCGAGCCTGAAAAAGCTGCCCAGGTGCTTCAGAAAGCAGGCTGTTGGTTTGTCCTTCCAGCTGTCACAGCTACGTGACAGGACCGCAGTATTCTTAAAGGAGGAGGCAGCACGTAGCTCGTGTCTAGGTTATGAGGGCTCTACCACGTTACCCCAAGGGCTGGAAGGCAGCTCCTGCCAGCTACCAGCCCAAAACGGTCACAAATGTGCAGCTTTCCCATGGCTCTTGTTAGCCACGGGGTGTTAGACCTGGGAGAGCAGCAGACACGCAACGAGCCCTTCCACGAAGGGAAGGAGTGATACGGGGCCCTGTCGTATGCTCCCTTCCAAGCCACCTGCAGGGTTTGTGGCTGTAATTACAGCTCTCAGCACACCTCGCTTCCCCAGCCTCACTTGGATCCTCTCACAAGTTGGGCTGGATTGAACGGATTCGACACCAAAACAGCTGAAGGGACCTGACTTCCCAGACACGAGAACCAACCAGCACACCGCACGCCCCTCTCGCTAACACGTACCTTTTCCACGAGATTCCCCGGCAGCAGGTTCTCCACGAACTGCCGCAGGTTCTCCCGAATGACGGCGTTGTGGAAGAAGGTTATCTTCCCGTTCATCAGCCCCAGTATCGAGGGCGTGCTGTGAGCACCTAAGTGATGGGCGAGGCGCCTCTCGTACCCGGCGTGAACGACTCCGATGCCCACTCCTGCAACGGGAGAGCGAGTCGACGTAAGAGATCGCTGATGACCCAATCCCCCAAAACAGAAAGCTGAGTTTTAAGACCCCTCTCCTTGTCCAGCCCCTTCTGTTTGGGTCACGGCCCCTCCTAACTCTGTACTTGCCTACTGAAGTCCCCTGAAACGTGTGTATTTAAAACTTGCAGCGTTAGCAAGGGAGAGAGAGAGAACATGCTGCCCTCTTCTGTTCTGCCCGCTTTGTGTCCTGCTGCCTGTCAAGAATACATTTTTGGGAACGTGTGTACAAGAAAAACAAGCTGGGGACGGAGAGAGCAAGAAGAAACTCTCTTGCTGGCACCCAGGTATGTTTCTGATCTGGTTGCTAAGCCGCCAGATTTCACTCGCAGCCCCTTCTGGTAGTGGCTTCCCATCAGGTGCCGCGTTCTGTGGGGATCTTTGCTTATCAAAGCCATCCAAGTTCAGGACAGAGCCCAGGAGCATTTACGTATCAGCCCTCCGCTACGCGGTCAGTTCTTATCATCAGCCTCTGGCTAAACTGCTCACCACACAGACAAGGCAAGGGAAAAGGCACCTTGTCCTCGTCATCTCTGGGATGCCTGAGGGAATGACAGCAAAACCTCTGCGAAGAGAAAGACGAATCTCTGTGAGTCAGTAGGAGAGCCTGTTTTTTTCCCCTCATTTCTAAGGCTTAGCCTCACCAATTACGTTGTTATTAACGCCCGGGAAAGGGTCAGGACCGTGGATAAATCTCTGAGGCATTCTATGGCCTAAATTTAGCCTTCCAAAGCCGAAGGCGATCGCTGCGTCTGTTGGCAGAGAATTTTTCCCCAGCTTCGTTCCACCAGGAAGCCTCACCCGTCCCAAATGGCCTCATCCTTACCCAGCGCCTCCAGTTCCTGAGCAACTTCCTTCCACACGGGCTCGATGTGGATGCAGCTGAAGCACCAGTCTGAGGTTATTTTAATGAGGTAAGGTTTCTTGAAACTATCTGGCACGATCTCGTTGACGTAATGCGAAAAGTGGAGCAAATACTTCTCGTCGGAGGCGTCGCGTCTCTCCGAATTAAAAGGGAAGTGGAAAAAGGACTCATCGAAATAGAAGCCTTCGTGGAAGTGGTGGAACTGGCGATGCTGGTGCTGGGAGAAGCCCTGGCTTTCCCCGGCATCCCCGTAGCGATCGAAGTTTGCCCTCTTTTCCTCATTGGAGAGAATCTGGGGAGCAGATGACAGAAGAAAAGCCGCCTTATGCAAGATCTGGGTGGCGGTGGAAGGGAACCGGTGTGACAACGGTGTCCTCGACCACCGAGGCTTCTTTCAGTGCAGCATAAAGTGCAGAAACGTTCACTAAGCAGCAAGAAGTCCCATAGAGAACTTCCACGGGGGATAATTTGAGCCGTCTGAAGCAGGGCAGCGATGAACGTGGCTTACATCAGCCCCAGAATGTGCCCACATCTGCGTGACACAGCCAGGGCTGTACGGGTGCAGCGCACACGCTCTCCTCCTACCTCGGAGGCTTTTCAGGGAGCACAGGGCCGACCCCTGTGCAAACCTTTCCACCAGCAGCCTTCTTCTGCGTGGACGTAAAGAGAAAAAGCCAAGCGGCGTGCGCAACAGGAAGGTCCCTCAGCTAATTAATTAACGATGTCCCTTAGCTTTGATGGGGGCCGAGCACCGAGAGCGCCTTACCTCGTAGGCCTTGCTGATCTGGATGAATTTGTCCTCTGCTCCCGGGTCCTTGTTTTTGTCGGGGTGCCTGGGGGCAGAACGAAAGGCAGGGGCTGTATTCCTGCGGGAAGGGGCCGGCAGCTCCCGGGGGGAGACCCCCAGCACCCCCAGCCTGTGGTGACAGCCCCCGCTTGGCCTGCCTGGGGTGGGCTTTCACACCGGGGCTGGGCTTGCACACCGGAGCTGGTTTCCTTACCCCAACCCCACATCCACAGGGTCCCCCAGTTCCCTGGGTGTCCCCCACCACACCAGAGAGGGCTTCAGGCTGAACGGAGGGTCCATGTGGATGGATACCGGGGCCCAATGACCAAGTACCGGGGTTTTTGGTCAGGTACCGGGGCCCTATAGCTGGGTACCAGGGCCATTTGACCGGGTACGGGAGCCCCGGGGCCGGGTACCGGGGGCATTTGGATTCATACCGGGGCCCTGTGGCCGGGTACAAGGGCCCTGTGGCCGGGTACGGGGGCCGTTTGGATGGGTACCGGGGCCCTATGACCGGGTACCGGGGCCCTATGACCGAGTACCGGGGCTGTCTGGCCGGGCACCGGGGCCCTACGGCCGGGCACCGGGGCCCTGTGACCGGCTACCGGGGCCACTTGGATTCACACCGGGCCCCAACGTCCGGGTCCCGGAGCCCTGCAGCCGGTTCCCGGAGCCCCACCGCCCGCCCCCAAACCCCACGTACCACTCCCGCGCCAGCTTCTTGTACGCCTTCTTAATATCCGCCTGGCTGGAGCCTCGCCCCACGCCCAGCACCCGGTACGGATCGAAATCGGCCGCGCCGAGCGCTTCCAGCAGCAGCAGCAGCAGCAGCAGGGCGGCGGCGCAGGCCGGGCCCGCACGGCCCAGCTCCATGGCGGGCCCCGGCCCCGGCCCCGGCCCCGCGCCGCTTCCGGCGCGCCCGCCCCGCCGTTGCCATGGGGACGCGGCGCGGGGGCTGCCGGGAGGGCGGCGGTGAGGCCGCCATGGAGGAGCGGCGGCGGCGGGCGCTGAGGAGGAGCCGGGTGCTGCTGGTGGAGGGGCTGCGGCTCGAACCGCTCTGGGCGCCGCTGAGGGACCGCGGGGTGTTCACCGCGGATATGGTGGAGGAGCTGCAGGTGGGGTGGGGAGGGGAGAGATCCTGTCGGCGCGGTGGGTATGGGCTGAGGGAGCACCCCCCCCCCCCCCCCCCGCCCCCCGCGGCCTCCCGGTACCGTGAGGTGCTCGGGGCCCCTCAGCGAGGCCGTCACCTACGGGCCGGGTACCGGGGCTGCGTACCGAGGACCTATGGCCGTGTGCGGGGGCCCCCACGGTCGCCTGCCGGGCCCCCACGGTCGCCTGCCGGGGCCCCACGATCGGGGTTGTCTCCTCGTCCTGCTGCCCCCCCTGCAGCCCTAGGGCCCGTTCCCCAGCTCTTCCCCAGGCACCTCAGTGGGGTCTGCAGGGGGGCAGGGCTGGTCTCTGAACCTCATCCTGTTTTGTGTTTTTTTTTTTGCCCCCCAGAGTCTCGGCACACGCAGGGAGCAGGCCCGGCAGCTGGTCATCGACCTGGAGAGCCGCGGGCAGCAGGCTTTCCCCGTGTTCGTCTCGATCCTGCGGGACACAGGGCAGGGCGAGCTGGCGGATGCGCTGAGCGAGGCGTGCGGGAGCCTGCCGTCACAGCCCAGAGACCTGAGGCCTGTGGAGCTGGAGCCGAGTGGAGAAAAGCGTGGTAAAAGTAAGCACCGAGGATGTGGTTTGCTGCCTGGCGAGCTGCAGGACACAGCAGCCGGAGCTCCTCGTGCCTTGGAAGTGCAGAGGGTTGGCAAGTGGGCTGTGAGGTCCTGGTTTTCTTATCCCAGAGCGTGGATCGTAGAGGGGACTCTGCAGAGCTGCTGGGAGAACGTCATCCTTCCCAGCAGGGGGAACTTTTCACCTCCAGCTGCGCTCTGGCAGCATTACAAGCTACCTTCCTCTTCTTTTCGCTTGGACCCCCCATCCTACCCCACTGAAAATGGATTTTGTTCCGTTCTCGCTATTCCTGTCTCACACTCTGCTGAATCTGTGTGCAGACCCAGCTGGCGTGGTCGCCGTGGGAAACTTTATTGAGCCCAAAAAGGGAGAACTGGAAGCGATGTTGTATCGCCCCCTTGCAGCAGCGTTGCTGCAAGCCATGCTCCTTTGGGGAAACTGAGGCTGTTTGCTTCTAGCATGAAATTGGCAGTGGGGGAGGAAAGAGGTGACTGTCCCGTGCTGTTACAGGTGCGAGCGCCGTGGAACGCTTGTCCATCCCGGTCCAAGCCAAGAGTGAACAATTTCGAGCACCTCCTGCACCAGCCCAGGGTAAGCAACGTCCCAGTAACCCTGAGGAAGGTCCCAGCAGCCCGTCAGTTCCTTGTTTGTCCTGGCACGCCGTCGGGAGGCTCTTTACTGCTCCCTTTCTGGGAATTTCCAGCTATCTCGGAGGAGTGCCAGGCTGGAGGCAGCTCCTCCCAGATAACAGTGCCCTGTTTTGCCCAGGGCGTTCTCAGGCAGAGCCAGGCTTCCTCCAGGCTGGCCCCCGTGCTGCTTTTGGGGGAATTCACTTGTGTCACCCCCACGTCACAGGTGACGGGGCAGGGTTGGCGTGAAGAATGGGTGCAATAGCTCCTTGTTAAGTGTCAACTTCTCTGTTGTGTGTTGTAGGTTCAGCCGTTGACAAGAGCGACCACAATCTGGTTGGTACTCTGGATCCCTTTTTGTCTTCCTATTCCAGTTTATCTGTCGTTGTGTCTGAGTTCTTCGCTGCCATTCATCTTGGAGGCTCTCTGTGCGTGGCGTGTAGGAGCCTGCACTTTAAGACATGAAAAAAACAGAGCAGGGTTGAAGATAATAGCATCCATCCACAGAAGAAAGAGTGAAAGGCCAAAAAGAGAGGCTTGTTGTGGTCTAAACTTGTAGTTGGACTAAAAAAGTCCCCCAGCACGAAGCTCCACAGCTGCTGCAGCTGGAATTAATCCCGGGACAGCCACTTCTCTGTGACCCAAGGAATTGCTCTGAGGCCAACTGGCTCAGAGGGGGTCAATGATTAGCCAGCTCCTCCTTAGGATCACCGTAGCTGTACCACAAATAACGTGACAGAGAGCTAAATACGGTGCTTCAACAGCTTCCAGCAAGACAGGCAGTAATTTCCTCAGGCACCGAGGCCATGTATTGTCTGTGAAGTAGTGTTGTGACGTGGTTATCATGGGGTTGAAAAATAGAAGCAGGGAAAACAATAACGAGCACGCCCTGAATACGAGGGCGTTTAATTGCGACCCTTCTAAAAGTTCCCCTGTGGGCTTGTGCGCGCCAGGTCTACCAGCTGAAGGCAGACCCTTGTGGACACTGCCTGATCATCAACAACATCACCTTCAGCCCGGACTCCGGTCTGTCGACTCGAACCGGGTCCGATGTGGACTGCGAGAGGCTGGAGAAGCGCTTCAAGTCCTTGTGCTTCCGCGTCCAGACCTTGAAGGATCTCAAAGCTCAGGTGAGGGTGGCAGAAAGAGGGCCCAATTCAGTTCGCCCCGCTGGCTGGGTTTTGGTTCCGGGAGGTGATTTGTAGGGAAACCCGGGAGGCTCTGTTGACAGCAGCAGAGAAATTGGTTGGGGCCTTCAGAGCTGGGGCCTTCAGAGCTGGGGCCTTCAGAGCTGGGGCCTTCAGAGCTGGGGCCTTCAGAGCTGGGTCAGGCCAACCGGGCAGTTGGCCAATCTGTGGCCAACGTGTGGTTCGAAAACCCTTATGGTGATGTTTTTGATGTAGGAAATCAACACACAGCTGCGGAGTCTGGCGCAGGAGGACCACAACGCCCTGGACTGCTGCCTGGTGGTCATCCTCTCCCACGGCTGTCAGGTAGGTTTGTCTCTCTTCCGAAGCAGCGAGGAGGTACGCTTTCAGATCGGGGGGAAAGAAAACCTTGAGCTCCTCCGCTGCAGCACGAGTCAGCGGTGCTGTTCCAAAGATCAGGCGGCCTTGGGACAAGTGCTCTCAGCTTCTGAAGGCGGCGTCTGCAATTCAGAGCCAAACGATGGGCACAGACCAGAGGGAGGTGGCGCAGACCTTCGTACCCTAGTTCCCGAGTCCTTCTTGTTTCTCCAGCTCTAGTAAAGACCAAATATCCCAAGTTGTAGCTCTCGAAGCGAGAGGAGAGCAGCTGTTTGCAAAACTATTGGACCTTGTGCGCCCTTTTCCCAGAGGGTAAAGAATCCCGTTGCCAGAGGAGGTGGAAGAGGAGCTGGACAATCAGGGAGGTTGGATTTCGGGGGTTTAGGATGTCTTAAATGCCTTCTGGGCATCCCTTTGCTGATGCAGCGTGCGTAATTGCACAGATACGAGGAAGTGAGATTTATTTGGGTAACTTTATGCTGAAAAGAGAGAGAAAAGAGAGCGCTCGTGCAGAAACAGGTTTCCTCTGGGCTCGCCGTTCTTTCTGTGTTAGTAGCTCTTGGATTTTCCTCTTTCAGACAAGCCATAATCAGTTTCCCGGAGGGATTTATGGAACGGACGGAAAAAGTATTCCAATTGAAAAGATTGTGAAACATTTCGATGGGTCCAATTGCCCAAGTTTGAGAGGAAAACCCAAACTCTTCTTCATCCAGGCCTGTGGTGGAGGTGAATCTTTGTTTTAGCTCCAGTCGTGGAAGAGCTGCGAGGTGTGAGCAGGCTGTTCAGGCACGGTTAGGCTTTGGCTTCTCCTTCCTGTTCTGTCCGTTGCCTTTTTCTCCAGCTCCCTTTTGGTGTTCCCAACCGCGTGTTCTTACCGCTAACGCGGGTCGAGTCAAAGGACTCGGGCCTGAGCATCTCACGGGAGGACAGAAGTGGCTTGTGTGTGCTGGAGCAGTTCTTTCACGTAACTGGGAATGCGGAATGGGGGGAGGGTGTGCTGCCTGCCAGGTATTTAGCCACGAGGTTAGCAGGGAAGCATGGCCCGAGGGCGTCTGCGTGGATTTCCTGATGGCACCGACTCCAGCAGCGAGGCCAAAGAGCAGAAAAGCTTTGTTTCACTGGGAAAACAGCATTTCCGTGGTGGTTTTATTTTCCCCACCATTTGATAACGAAGGATGTAGAATTACTGAACGGGTCAGGAGAGCAAGGGGGTTTCTTCTGCTTTTTGCAGACCAAAAAGATCAAGGATTTGAAGTGGATTGCGAATCACCCGAAGGTGAAGCTTGCAGAAGTTCCGTAGAGTCGGATGCGACTCCTTTCCAGGCTCCGTCGGGTACTTTGGATGAGCCGGATGCCGTAGCCAGTTTGCCCACACCCGGTGACATCTTGGTGTCCTATTCAACCTTTCCAGGTGAGACAACCCGTGCAAATCATTGGCCTGGTACAGACTAATTGGCGCCAAGGGTGCTAGACTCCTACTTGAGACATCCTCCTAGTTCTGCAGCTGGATTTTGGAGATCTGGGGGAGGAAGCTGCTGCCGATCTGCCGCATCATGATGTAGTCGGTATCCGTCATCGTACAAAGACGGCCATGTTCTGCACGCTTGTTTTGCAGTAGCTGCCCCTTCCTTAGCAACAGCTGAGCCCCTTGCAGCATCAAGACCAACAGATTTTCACAAAGGCAGAGGCAACAGGGGTGTGAAGAGGTTTCGGTTTGGTTTGCTAAGTTGGTGGAAGAGACTGAGCTTCGTGGCCAAAGTTAGGGGCAACTGTTGCAGATGGCCCTCGGAGATGTGAAGCGAGATGAGAACAGCTGTAGGAGTAATTTTCTCCTCCTCTCTCTGAAGGTTTTGTCTCCTGGAGGGATAAGTTGAGCGGATCGTGGTACGTGGAAACGCTGGACAGCGTGCTGGAACACCACGCCCGTTGTGAAGACCTGCTAACCCTGTTACTGCGGGTAAATGTCTTTTTTTTAATTTTAATTACTTTATTACCTTTTCTTTTTGTAGCCTTGGAAGAGATGAAGGCAATAACCAGAGCGGCCATCAGTCAGGGTCGGCAGGCCTACATTTGTAAAAGGAGTGATGTTACTGAACGTAGTCTTGAAAATAACAGGTTTTAATTTGTCAGGAAAATCCCCCCCGCCAAAAAAAATTGCCTCAAAACAGAAGCACGGCTCATCAGTCCCGTGCTCAGCACCTGAAGCTGTCCTTTTTGTTCCCAGGTGGCAAATGCCGTATCTGCCAAGGGGAAGTTCAAGCAGATCCCAGGCTGCTTCAACTTCCTCCGTAAGAAATTCTTCTTCATGTGCAAGTGACGTGTGGGTGCTGAGCTCCCCGCCGAGGTGAAAATCGCTTCCCTGTGGCCGGACGAAAGCTGTGCCTGCCGTGACTCGGACCGGGTGCTCCTCGTGGCCTTCGTCTGCCCGTGGAGGTGCTCGTCTTGAGAATTGTGATCTGTGAGCAGTCATCACTGTGAAATAGCAATAAAACGAGGACTGGCCCTGCGCTAACCATGAGGAAGGGGCGTCTGAAGGAAGCGCCTTTGCCAGGGTGCGCATCAGCCCGATCCTCCGCCTTCACGGGGCGGGGGCCTCTACCTGGCCCTGACGTGGCTGCGCTCTGCCTCTCGGTGCTGGTCGGTGGTGATCGTGTTTGTGTCCTCTGCTGCCTGGATAGCTGATGATTGAGGGAATCAGCGGAATTGACCGATGGAATAAATGGAAAGGAATGATTTCTCCAACAACAATTTTTCTTTCTCAATAAAACAAAAGGCAAAAACTCTTTTCCGTTGTGTTGTCATCCCTTCCCTCTCACGTGTCCCCTTTCAGCATGTGCCAAAGGCTAAATGTGTAGCCTAAGTGTGCAGAAATGCCTAAAATGTGTAGAGCAAGAAAGAAACCTTACTCAAAAAGTTTAGTCTTCCGCTGTTAATGCGGCAGAGAAGGGGGAGCATGTCCTTCAGAGCAACCACACAGATGCTGAACGTGCATTACTGCAGAAAACTGGTGAGGATCCCTTTGAATATCAGTTCTGGTAGCATCAAAGCCCTTGCAAGATGCTGCGTGTAGCTGTGATGACGTTTTCAGGTCACAAACTGTGTTTGGGAGATAAAGGCGAGGCATCTGTGAGCCCAAGGAGCCAGGGCTGTGTTACGGCAGATGGGGAAGGGGTGTGCACACTGGCCATCGCTCTCCTGGCACGATTCCTGTGGCTGAACAAGGCCAGGGTGGAGAGAGCCGCCCCAACAGCCACATGGCCACAGCGCCTGGGTGGGTCTTCACAGCTCCTTTTTGTCGCACGAGGCTTTCAGCACTTCAGAAGCCGCGTGGGGTTGGTTTCAGCACTGCAAATGCAGATTGTGCTGCGGTCTGTTTCCCCCCACGCTGCTAGGGAAGGGGTGTTTGCAGCGACGAGGGGCCGTGTGGTGCTCAAACGTGGCATCTACAGGCAGGGGGTGTTTGCAGGCCTCTCTGGTGGGAGCATTGGAAGTGAGAGCTGGGCCGTACAGCAGCGTTGCAGGCTGCAGGGTTTGGCCTGGCCTCGTGTCGATGTGCCGGAGGGTAGGAAGGCCCCGCAGAGGGACCTGGGCAGGATGGGTCGATGGGCAGAGGCCATGGGATGAGGTTCAACATGGCCAAGGGCCGGGTCCTGCACCTGGGGCACAGCAACCCCATGCAGCGCTGCGGGCTGGGGGCAGAGCAGCTGGAAAGCTGTGCAGAGGAAAAGGATCTGGGGGTGTTGATGCTTGCCTGAACACGAGCCAGCAGTGTGCCCAGGGGGCCAAGAAAGCCGACGGCACCCTGGTTGTGTCAGGAGCAGTGCAGCCAGCAGGGCCAGGGAGGTGATCATCCCCCGGTGCTCTGCTCTGCCAAGGCTACACCTCAAGTGCTGTGTTCAGCTTTGGGGCCCTCACTACAAGAAGGACATCGAGGCTGTGGAGCGTGTCCACAACCTTTCATAACACAGCATTATTTTGCAAGAGTAAAGTACAATTGGGTGTATCTGGCACTTAGCAGCTATATATAAATGTGTCCTTTTACCCTTACATGTGCTTACTTTTGCCATAAGGCCACGTACGAGCATTATGTATGCAAGTACAAGAAGAAGCAAGGTAAGTAATCATGGCTGCACTTTCATACAGGAAAGCTCAAAGTACTTACCTCTGTGTATTTAACCACTCGCAAATGATAGGTACAGTTTCTGTTTACAAAAACATAGACCCTAAAAACGCACTCCTTTGACTATGTGAGCGCATTACTGGAACAGCAGAGCGGTAGGAACACGCTTGTGTAAGGTGCAACAGCTTTTACGTAACTGCAGGTTGCGTGGAGGATCTCATCGTAACTTTACAAGCAGGTTACGTACGAGGAGTACGGGTGTTGTTAAATCACTGTTTGCATAAAGGCCTTTTAACTAACTTACCTGTATGCAGACAAACTACTTTGAGTTTGCACTTCCAAGCAGATTTCAGCTAGTAAAATACTTTCAGTGTAAGCTTTCAACAAAAATTTGAGTTCCTATAAATTGAGTTCCTATAAAGTCTCTGTCCCTATATATAAATTTACTGAAAGAAGCGTCAAACCCAGGGACAAAGGCACGGAGAACAGGGGCTGGCCCCGGCACAGACGCGGCCCCTGCCCCACAGTGCCGCAAACCCAACCCAGCCAGGATTGGGATCCCAGTGAGCCCTTTTGGGGACACACCGGGCACGACCACCCCACCTACATCGCCAGCACCCCCTGCAGTGTTTGGTGCCCCAGCTGGCTGCCACTGGGCAGCCCCTGCCCTGGCGGACACCCAACCCATGACCAGTGCCCCGCCAGGGCACTCGCTGCAGCCCCTCTCCCACCCTAAAATGCCGGGCCAGACTTCACACCCGCAGCCCCCTGCTCCCCCCCAGGTCTGGGGCTTGCCTCACTGAGCCCCCCCCCCCCCCCCTCCAGCAACCACAGGGCCAAACAAAGCCGGTTATTTCTCTTTATTGCACTCCAGAAGCTCCACGGTAGGTGACACCGGCCGCACGTCCTCAGTTGGCACTGATTTTCTGCCGAAGAGAGCGGCCCCACGGTCAGACCCGCGGCTGGGTGACAGCAGGGGAGCCTCACCGGGGGGGGGGGCCGGGCACCCACCTCGTTGATCCAGTCGATGTAGTCAGACACCCGCGTGAAGACGGTCGGCTTCTTGAACGTGTTGCAGCCCCAGGAGGAGCCGAAGCTGACGATGCCGTGCACCTCCCAGAGCCCGTCACGCTGGCAGCTCAGGGGGCCGCCTGAATCCCCCTGCCCAGGCACGGCACGGCGCGGCGTTACCGCTGGCGTGCCCCCCCCCCCCCCAGCTCCCCCTCTCTGGGGGGTCGCCGGCCTTCCCCGTCCTCCCCCGCTTTGCCCCCACTCACGTTGCAGCCCGAGACGACGCCGTCGCCGCCCGCGCACACCATGGAGGTGCGCACCAGGCCGCCCCACCAGTCGCTCTGCGAGCAGGTGCTGTAGTCCACCACCGGCAGCAGCGCCTGCTGCAGGACGTCAGCCAGGGGCCCGTTCGCTGCAACGACAGCCTCGCCTCGCACCCGGTCCCGTCCCTGTCCCCCCACGGTCACCCCCCCGCTTACTCCAGAGGCGTCCCCAGCCGGTAATTTCACAGGGGTAGTCGTTGGGCAGCTCCAGGCCGCTGGGCGGCAAGCAGGCGGCCTGGATGCTCTGGCTCTCCTGCACCGGCTGCGTCAGCTTGATCAGGGCGATGTCGTTGCTGCAAGGAGAAGCCCCATGGAGAGGAAAGGTTGGGGGGGGTTGGGAACCAGCCGAACCCCACCGCCACCACCCCGGCACGGGGCCACAGCCCCCCTTCCCTCCCTGCCGCCGTCGCCCTCCTCCTACACGATGAGGTAGGAGTTCCAGTTCTCGTGCACGATCATCTTCTCCACGTCCGCCACCACGGCGCCGTCGTCGTCCGCGCTCAGGTCGTGCTCACCCAGCACCACGCGGTACGTCAGGCTCGAGCTGCCGGCAGCACGGAGCGGGGCTCAGCGGGGGGGAAGCACCCGGGGACCCCGTCCCCGTCCCTTCCCCGTCGCCCACCTGATGCAGTGGGCGGCCGTCAGCACCCAGCTGGGCGCGATCAGGGTCCCGCCGCACGTGTGGCTCCAGCCCCCGTTGCGGCTGTACTGCAGCGAGATCTGGGAGGGCACAGGCGCAGCGTGGCGGCCGGACGCCCTGTCCCCATGTCACCAGCCCCAAAACGGGTTCCTGGTGTCACGGCCCCTGCCCCCCCCCCCCCCTGCACCTTACCTGCCACGGCCAGCTGTGGGCTACGGCATCCTCACCACCCACCACGCGGGCGCCCAGCTGGGGCGGCACGGCCGGCTGCCCGCATCCGTAGGCTGCACCCAGAATGGGGACATCAGTGACCACAAGGGGACATTGATAACCATGGGGGGGACATCAGTGGACACGGGGGGGACACGCTGTTCTCCCCCAGCCCCGGCTCCTCACCCACCGTAGCCCAGCAGCACAGCGAGACACAGAGCCCCCAGCATGGTCGCGGTCGTGGTGCGGGGGGACCGAGGCGCCCACAGCTCTTATAGCACGGCCGTGCCACCTCAGGGCCACCACCCGGCCTTGGGGCCATGCGTCCCTCTGGTGACAGGTGGCTGATGTCCCACAGCAGCACGGGCTGCTTCTGTGACCCCCCTCCCCCCCGGCTATTTCGGGAGGTCTTATCGGGGCGGCTCAGCCCTCCTGGGAACGGATGCACTTGTCCTGCGTGCACCCTTCCATCCCCTGGGGGGGGACGTGGCACCCACGCTCGCCTCGTCACGGGGGGGGCTGCGACCGGTCCACAGCCAGCTGGGGACCCTGGGGGGGGGGGCAGTCCCCTCCCCGCCGTGCTCCTGGACCCCTCTAAATGCCCACCACGCAGCCGGCTCCCCGCCGTCCCCTGGGCGTAGGCAGCTGCAAGAGTTAGGAAATATAATCTTTATTTGGGATTTTTTTTTAAAAAAAGGACACAACACACACCCGTGCCACGGACTGGAAGGAGCAGCTGAGACAAACACCGCCCTTGACATCACGATCACCTGTACAAGCCTTCCCCAAAGGGTCAGCGGTCGAGCTACGGGACACACCGCTCGCTGGAGCGCGTTCCCTTCGGGCTGCTTAGGAGACGAACACAAAAAAAATAAAAGCTTCTCCACCCTGCGGCGGCCTTTTTCGGACATCTTTTACCAAAATAAACAGAATCTGAGAGGACACAAGGCCGCCGCCGCTCCGACCCCGAGGGGCACGGCGGGGCAGGCGCTTGCCCGCTTCGCACAGAGGATACAGCGACACCGAACACGCAGACAACGACTCCGCCGGCCCTCGCTCCGCTGCCAGGGGTCGGCCCCGGGGGCTCGCCACGCTCCCGGTGCCACCAGCGCGACGCCGATGGGCACCGACCCGCGGCGCGGCACCCAGCCCGGCCCACATCACGGCGCATGCAAGACACGACGACACCCAGGGGACGTGCGCCGCTCGGGGGACAGGGGATGGCGGGGGCCAGCCAGGCACGACGACTCCTGCACGAGGCTCCCCCAGCACCGCCACGTCCCTCCGGCACGGCGCTGACCCGCGGTCACTGCGCGAAGGCGGACTGCAGCTCCTTGAACGCCGCCTTCCTCTGCTTCAGCTCCTCCGCCTGCTTCTTCTTCTCTTCCTGCTCTGCTCTGATCTCCTCCTCGAAGCGGCTGGCCTCGGTCATGGCCTGCGCCTGGGGACAGCGGCACGTCCGCAGAGGTCCCCGACACCCCACCAACCCCCCCCTTTGGCTTGCGGCCCTTACCTTGGCCTCGAAAAAGCTCTTGGCTCCCTTCACGCCCTCCGTCGAGACGTCGATCTCGGAGAGCCGGGCCAGAGCGTGCAGCCCGCTGTCCTCCTGCAGCTCGCCTGCCGCCGCCTTGCGGAAGATCAGCAGGAACTGCGACACAGAGCGGGTTGTCCCTGTCACCGCCAGCTCCCAGCTGCCTCTCCCCTACCCAAGCGTGCCGGGACGACAGCCCGGGCTCACCTCCCGGCCACCCAGCCCTGCTACGTACCTCGCGGAAGCTCAGCTTGCTGTCCAGGTCCTCGTCCACCTCCTTGATCATGTTCTTCAGGCCGATGTGCGTCTGCGGCGCTCCCAGCTTCTCCATCATCAGCTTCAGCTCCATCAGGTCGATGAAGCCGTCCCTCCCCGCGTCGTACCTGCGGGCCAGCAGCACGACAGCCCCGTCGCACCGCGCCGCTCCCTGCCAGCTCGGGCCACGGCGTCGGGCTGCCTCGCCAAACCGCCGCCGCCTCCACCCGACCGCTAACAGCCCCCAGGAGCATCTTCAGCGCTCCCTCGCTCCTCCTGCCCATCGAGCGCGCTTCCTGGCACCGGCACCCGCGGGGACGCTGCCAAGCGCGCAGCCAGCGCCGCGCAGGACCAAGGGATGAACCCCGTGTGCACCGCAGCCCCCCGCCAGCGTGCTGGGCTGACGCCTCGCCCGGGGCAGCGCTGGGGATGCCTCACGGGGTTTTTCTTCACTTCTCTCTTCTAAGCCCGCAGGAAACGCGGCCGCTGTGCGCGGCGGTGCTCAGCACGACAGGCAGCTCCGCGGGGCTGTGACTCATCTGTCCCCTCGCCGCCGCGGTCTGCTTGGCTCAGAGCACAGCTGCAGCCCGTTTTTTCTCATGCTCCACTGCGAGCTGGCCTGGGGGGCACAAAGCCTTCACGCTCTCTGCCTCCGAGCTCTGGTGGCAGCGCGGGGTTGGCGAGCTCGGCTGCTCCAAAGCGAGCCCCCGGCCACGGCCACCGCAGCGAACGTGCATTTCTGCATCCGCTGGGGTGGGCTTTGCATCCTCTCCCGTGTCGCAATCCTTCTAACCCAGCAGGGAAACGGGGGAGAAAGGACAAACCGCTCGCGTGGCGTGCTTGCAGCGTGCCTGGCCGTTACCCCTACCCCGCGTTCTTCCCCTTGGGGACCCCCCCCCCCCACCCGCCTTGCTCACAGCTCCCCCGGCCACGCGGCCGCTGCCTCTCCTCCCACCTCCCGCGCTGCTCCTTTCGCTGCGGCGCGTGCGAGCGCACACGTCTGGCTGCCGCCCGCGGCTCCAGCGACAGACCCCGCGCCGCTGCCATCTGCTGCGCCAGCCCCGGCCAGAGCCCACCCCGGACACCGTGGGGCTGCCCGTGCCCACACCACAGCCCTGCCTTGTGCTTCGGGGGGCAGCGGCTCCGTGCCCTCCTTGCCTGGCACTCCGCTGGGCTCAAGCGATGCCGTGCAGCACGCCGGCTCTGCTTTTCAGCTCGCAGCACCATTTTCCCTGGCGCTGGCTAGGACAAGGGGCAGCACCGCGCAGGCACACGCCTGGCAGCGCTGTTCCAACGCTCCCAGGACGTTCCCGTGCTCTGGGCGAGCGAGATGCCTGCACAAAGCACCCGCAGGGAGCTGCGGGATGCTCCGAGCTGTCCCCCTCGCTCCCGGCTACTCGCACACCCCCTGGGCCCGTCCGAGCTGGGCTCGGAGCTGCTGCAGCTCCCGTTTTCCCCTGGAAATTTCCAGACCTCCACACCTGCTGCCAGCTTCCCCCGCGCTGGCTCCTGCTGACCCAGGGCAGCGCAGCGGGGACCCGAGCTCTCAGAGCCGCAGCATCGTGCCTCGCCGTGCGCGGGGACACGTGGCGTGACAAGGGACCCCCGAGGACGTGCCACCTGCCTGCTCAGGACCTGCTGCTGCCTGGTCCCGAGCATGCAGCCAGGGCGGAGGTCCTGGGGGTCCTGGTGTGGCTGGGGGAGAGCAGCCCCCACCTCCCTGCAGGGCTCTGTGGCAGGAGCACGTTTGCTCCTCTGTCCCCTTCCCTGGCTTCGTCTGCAAGGTCTGGGGGTGTCCCCCAGCCTCCAGGGACACGGTGGGGGCTGCGTGCAGGGGTACCCCGCTGCAAGGGTTTTAGGGTCGGGGGCTTCCTGCAAGGGGGGTACCGGGAACCCCCAGTACCAAGGGGGGGGCGTGGGGATCCCCTCCTGCACGGAACTAGGGTCACCCCACGGGCTGCTCCTGCAGGGAGCCAAAGGGGGGGGGGGGCTGTGAGGAACGGGGGAGCTGGGGGGGGGGGTCCCCCCCTGCAAGGGACGGGGGGCTGCCAGCCCCCCCCCCCGGCCCCCGGGGGGGGGGGGGGGCCGGCCGGGGGCCCCCCCCCCCCAGCCCCCCTCCATCCCCAACTCACTGTCGGAACAGCCGCTCCATGTCGCGGAGCTGTCGCCGGGAGAACTCGCGGAACTCCGCCGCGGGGCTGAAGAGGCGGCGACCCCCCCCCGGGGGACCCCTCGGCGCCCCCCGCCCTCCCCGCGGGGCTGCCCGGGGGGAGCGGCCCCGGCCCCGGCCCCGGCTCCGCTTCTTGCCGCCGCTGCTGCTCCGTTTCTCCTTCCCGCATCCCCAACCGCCGGCCCAGCCTCTCCGCCAGCTCCTCCGCCGCCATGGTGCCCGGATGGCCGCCCCGCAGCCTCCCCGCCCCGCTCCGCCCCGCTCCGCCCCGCAGCCCACCGCCCCCTGCCCTCCGCGGACCCCCCCGGGGGTGGGATGGGAGACGGGGGAGAGGCGCCGGTGAGCTCCGGGCCTCAGCATCCTCCCGCAGGGGATCCGCACCCACGCCCGCACCGCGCGGGGCTGCGCCTTGTGGCAACGCTAAGGGGTAGGGAGGGAGGAAGGTGGCGTTTGGGGTCACTCGGATCCCCCCCCCAGAGCTGCCCCAGGGTACCGGGGGATTGCCCATGGTTTAAGTCAGTGCCCCGTGCCCACGAGCATCGTGTGCCACCCGTGTGGAGCTCCAGTCTTGCCCTGATGCGCTCCCGTGCTTCGTGCCCGTGGCTCCTCGTCCCCCCTTGGCAGCCCTGCTCAGCACTACGTGCCCTCTCCTGTGTCTCCCGTCCCCATTTCTGTGCCTCTCGTGCCCCTGTGACAGTCCCATGGGAGGCCCACGGGAGTCACAAGAGAGAAGTGGGCTCAGCAGGAAAGCCACACACCAGAAATCGACCTCACACGCGCTCACCAGGCTGTATTCACACCGCCTTTTTTCTTCCACAAACCGCACCATGTGCTGTGGTACAAGTCCCGCAGGACTTCCCAGGCCCTGTGTGCTTCATGGTCCCTGCAGCAGTCCCACGGGACACCACGGGATCCTCTCGCACAGGTTCTTCCAACTACCTGCCCGCCCGGTGCTGCACCCAAACCAAGTTCTGCGCACGATGGCGTGTTCCTGCCCTTCTCCTCTGTGAGCTAAAGGCCCGTGGGGTGGCACTCCTACGTGCTGCCTGTCGCTTCTGATGGTTCTGCTGGGCATTCCTTCATCTTCAGCTTTGCTGGCATCGATGGCTGGGGTCCAGGCTGAAAAACAGAGGCTTGTTGCACCAACACTTCTCTTGTGAGAGCCCACAAGAAGCTCAGCCCATCCCCATAGAACCAGGGCATGGTTGGGGTTGGAAGGGACCTCAGTGAGCATCCAGCTCCAACCCCCGTGCCACGGGCAGGGATGCCACCCACCAGATCAGGTTGCCCAGGGCCTCGTCCAACCTGGCCTTGAAGACCTCCAGGGATGGGGCATCCACAGCTTCTCTGGGCAACCTGTGCCAGTGCCTCCCCACCCCAAGTGAAGAATTTCCTCCTAACCAGAACCCCCAAGTCCTTCTCTGCAGGGCTGCTCTCAGTGAGTTCTTCACCCACTCTGTACTCATGTCAGGGATTGCCCCGACCCAGGTGCAGCACCTTGCACTTGGACTTGTTGAACTAAACCCTGGGTCTTCCCCTGAGATGAGAGATGCTCGCTGGGATGTGGACACCTCCCTTTCTTACCCTGCTGTGCCTCCCTTTCAATGTGTGCAAGCGAGTGACCAGAGCATGCCGTACCTTCCCGCCTCGTCCTCTGGAAGGACGGGCGCAGCCACGAGGCACCTTCTCCTTTCTTTTCTCCTTTTCCTCTTCAAAGCTCTGCATAAAACCATCAATCACTTTACTTCTCACTGCACGAGCTGCCTGTGCTGTCTTCACACCGGCTGGGCAGTCAGACCATGCCACGGGCTCGCCTACACCCCCCAAGCAGCCGCCTCTCCATGCGCTGAGGCTCACCTCACCCGGCCCCTCTTACCTTGCGCTGCTTCACCACTCGATTCAGCCTCTTCTCCTGCCCCAGCTGGACCTGGGCCCTCTCCAGAGCCTCTCTTAGCAGAGCTTTCTCTTCTGCTTCCCTGTGGACTTCGTCTTCCAGTTTCAACATCTCCTCCTGGCACATTTGCAAGGACTCCTGGTTCAGCCTGCACGAAACACCCGTGTGGGCCTTTCCCCCCGAGCCGAGCCGTGACCACGAGCGCAGAGCAAGCTCTCAAGCAGATCACGCTCACATCCCTCCTAGGAGCCCTGTGCTGCGCAGGTGTGTCCATGGGCAGCGTGTCTAGCACTGTGCTGACACCAGCACATATTCTAACGAGCGTCTTCCCTGCTCCCTTTCTTTACACCGTGCCATCGCCCTCTCCTCCTGCCTGTGCTGGGCCTGGGAAGCAGCCTCCCTTCGAAGCTTTCCCCCTTCACACCCCATAGCAGACCCCTTGTCACACACACACTGCCCCAGCCACCAGCCCTCCTGTGTCATTTTAGATCCTGTCGCCACGTACGCAGAGAGCAGAGCCCAGTGCTTTGGTGTTTTGAGCTGTCTGGATGTTTTCTGTTACCACAAGAACCACATTTCATTTAGGGGCGTTTCCCAGTGTTTTCTCTAGCAGTACAACTTCACCACCTCCCTTCCCGATGCAGAGAGGTGTTACGGGATCCTTCACATTCATTTTCTGCTTCTTGCCCCACACCTGCCAGCCTGTCCCAGAAGTTTCCACGCCTCCCTGTACCTGAGCTGCTCGATGCGGGCCTCGTAATCTTTGAGCAATTCCTCTTTCTTTTCCAGGCGACTCTTGAGCTTGCTGATTTTCTCGTACAACAGCTCAAAGTCCTTCCGTCGCTGTTGCCCTTCTTTTTCCCTCTCTTCCTGGGGAAGATGCTGCACAGACTGCATTCCTGCCAGCTCCTCCATATTCATCAGACTTCCCAGAGCACAAATTAAGTCCAGGTACTGCGAGAAGAATGGGGAATGCATTAATTACTGCTCCTGCCAAGTCTTACTTCCAACACGATCACACCACTCGGCCATCTGCTTCCATCCTGCTTTCGTGTTTCAAGAGATTCACACGTCTCATGTAAACTGCTGCGTGTGCTCCCCTTTGTTTCACCGCTACGTGTACTTTCCCCACGCGAGCTCTTCTGAGAGCTCTCAGAGTCGTCCAGACGGGCCCCCACTCATCCTCGGAGGCAGAGAACCAGCAGCAACGCCACACCTGGAGCAGCACATCCAGACCCCAGAGCAGCCACTTGCACACCCGGCGTCGGTTTTCCGAACACAAGACTCCCCAGTGCAGCTCTTCCTCTACACAAGGCATGCTATTTCTCCTCCTTGGCAATATCTGGCACGTTTCAGAGGAAGGAGGCCCTCTTACACGGCTCGATCCCCTCGTTAGTGATGTCTATCTCCTGTGCCAGCCACATCCATCGCTCCACAGCTTCTCCCTCATCATTCCCCAGGAGCTCTAGGTTGATCAGGGCAGATTCCCTCGTGTACACGACCCGTCCTGTGAGCCTAACCCTGCTTTCCGTGGGAACACCCCCAGAGCCTGTAGGTGGGAAGGGGAGAAGAACTCAAGAGGCCAGATACGTCCGGGCAGGTGCTTGCCTCTTGCTGGTTCCTGCCACACAGCCTTCACCTGGGCGCAGTGCCTGGCACTCGGCAGCACCCAGACACCCTCCCCTTCTTTCTGGAAAGCGATCTATCATCTGTGAGTGCTCGGCACAGTTTTACCACATCTCCTGGTGACGTACCATCCTCTCCCTGAGGTCTAATGCTTCCAACACCTCCGAGCTTGCTGTCTCGTGGGCGGTCACGTGCGAGCACCCATCAGGAAAACAGCCCAGACACTGCAAAGACAAGGACGGACCGACAGAGCTCACCCACCTGCTCGCTTGATGGCTCACAGCCTCAACTTTCCCTTCTGCTGCATGGGAAAACTGTGCTCGCAACGCTGCAGGGCAACACCTTCACCAGGTCAGTCCGTGGCCCCGCTGAGCAGTGCCCAGCCGATGATGCTGAGCACAGCACCGCACCTTACAGGAGCTACGATCCTCCCTGCACTTGCTGCCTGTTAAACCCTGACAAATTTCACGCCTCCCACCTAGCATTCTCCCCCCCCCCCCTTCCCTCTTTTATCCAAAGGCCTCCATGTCCCCATTCCACCAAATGCCTTTCCCAACAAACCCAACAAACCACGGGTTCCTTCTTGCCTTGCTGCACTTCGTTTTTGCTCCTGACAGCGGTGCCGCTTCCTTCTCAAGGCCTGCTTTCTGGGCTCTCTTCCCTGACAAGTCTCTCTTCTGGACTACGAGTGGCTCGGCAGCCTTGCTCATGACAGCTGGAGGAAACCAAACACCCACGGAGTCGTTACTCTCTCACTTAGGACACTTTGTGGCTTCAGAGAACAGCAACGGCTCAGGCTTGCCAGCTTTTCCCTTGCAGGGAACGCACAACGCCTGCGGAACAGGCTACGGACCACAGCATGCTGCAGCCCTTCCTGCAGGCATTGCTCTCGTGGCTTTGGGATTTGGTTGCTCTCCACGAGTAGCAGTTCTACACATTTTGGAAGCGGCTGCACCACAAACTGCTACTCCACAGCTCTCACTACAGAGGTGGCGTTGCTTTGCAGTACTGCTCCAGGCACAGGGATGACAGAAAAAGCCTGGTGAAGGACAAGTTTTACCAGGCTGTTTTCTCTCTTGACAGGAGGAGAGCTGCACCCCAGTGCAGGAGCAAATGCCTGCTGAGCTGGGCACCTGCTCAGTGCCTGACTCCACAGCATCGTGGCTATGGCTTCAAAACCCTTTGCCAGTTGCCTCTCTGCTGACTCCACACCTCCTTAGATGTCTGACGTGTGCCAGTTACCACCCAGCTGCTCTCATTTTGTCCCCTGTGCCTCGCAATGCCAGCTGGACGTGCAGATGCCCCTTCCATGTCTAGTGAAAGTATGTTGTGCCACACTTACTCGAGGACTGCATCTTCTCCAGCAGCTTGATCCTTTCCCGGAGCTCCACCAAGCCTTCTTTTTGGCGCTGGATTGTTTCCTCGTGCCTGAGGCCTCTGCATTTCGCACCCAGCTCAACCAGGTCCAAAGCTGGCTCCTGAAATTCAAAGCACATCTGGTTCTGACTGACCCTGCGTGCCTGCCGGGTGCTTGGCTGCAGCCAAAACAGCCTTTCCGAATGACGCCGGGCACTTGGGACACACCAGGAGCAATGATCTTGTCGCAGAAAGCAGGGCACATGCCCCAGCTTGCAGCGCAGCCTCCCTGGGGATTTGAAGCAGCAGGTACCAGCTTCATGCCCTGCTGCCCCGGTCGCAGCCCGCTGGAGGATGTAAGCCCTGACAACACTCCAGGGAGTCGAGAGAGGCACGGTGCTTGGCTCTGAGGCCGCACGGGGATTTTGTTCGACTATTTCACGCTAAAGCAGTGCATTTGCTATTTTTGATTCACTCACTGGCCTGCGTTCCTACACGACCTCATGCATTATTCTCTTTTATAACAGATGTGTGCGCACACACGCATCGCGCCCTCCCAGCCACGCTGCCCGATGACGACGAACAGCCGCAGACACAGGACGGGGTGAGCGTGTTACCAAAACCTGCACTCTGCGTGTGAGAAATCGCCAACTGCCTGGAGAAGTGCTGCACTCCCCATCAGCGGCTGTGCTGCACCCGCAGAGCTCTGTGCTTCCCAGCAGGAGAGGACGGCGACACCTCCTGCTCCTCAGCCAGCCGTGAGTCACCACTCAGCCAACAGCAAGCCAGCCTCTCGAGCTGGCACGGCGTCTGCCACTGTTGCGGTACAGGCTGTACCATTTCTACAGTCCCTCCATCTGCTCCTGGAGCCACCTTTGATTTATTCAGATCTCTAAAAGTAGGGAATTCAGGCGGTGAGTCAGCACAGGAGAACTAGGACCATTTCTCCTTTTCTTGCACAAAAGAACACCCTGCTCTCACACGTTAAAGCAGATCTGCTCCCGTGTTGCTGACACAGCTGGCATCCACGGTCAAGCAAGGTTGCAGAAGGTTGGGAAGCGTTACAGCTCTTTTACTGAGCTGTTACCCACTCTAATTGGCAATCTGAACAGCCATTAGCGCACACAACACTTCACATTTCCAAAGTGCTGTACAAACATCAGCTAATTAGCCGGCAGAAATGCCGGCGCAGGAGCACGGAGGGCACTGCTGCCCTGCTCTCAAACAGGCACCCCAGCACCAGCTGCCCTCGCTAAGGAAAGGACGTCCAGTGGAAGGACTCCCAGTTGTCCTGTGAAGCTCCCTTTTTGCTCCCAACTCACCTAGTGAGGCATGAGTGTTGCCAACCCTCACCACGACTACAGAAAACGCTTTGTATGGCGAACCCTTGGAAACCTGATGGATAATCTCAGCAAACGCTCTCACAAGTGGGACTGAGATTCTGACCTTCACAGTTTGTTGGCAGCTGCACACCAAGGCAGCAGCAGAAATGGGAGCAGATCACCCAAGCAGCCTATTTTCAGCAAGAAAACCAAGAAAGGAAGTATGACACAAGCTGCCTGTTGTCCCCATTCTCCCACTTTCTGGATTTTGACATGGGTTTAGCGCTTCTCCTGTGTTGTCTACCCAGCTCCCTGAAACCCTCAGGGACACGCGTCTGGGCCATCTGGTGCTCTCTTGGGGCTTGCTGAGTGCCGCTTCCTTTCGTTTCTGAGCTGCTTGTTCCGCTTCTTCTGTGGTTTCTGGTGGCCTTCCTGCAGCCTTACCGTCTCAGAGGCTTCCTCCACCGTGGCAGGTGTCACCCGCGCTTGCGTCTGCAGAAGAGTCTCTGGCTCCTGTGCCATTTCTCGGGATGCAGCCTGCAGCGCTTTGCAGTCTTCTTGGGCTTGCCTGTGCCAAGAGACAAAAGCGTTGCCGTACCACTGTGACGGATGAGGGTCAACCCAACAGCTTGCACAGAGCAACAACCTGGACAACGTCCACAGCGTGGGTGGGAGCACATTACCGAGCCGTGATTCGGTTACAGGTCCATAGGCAGGAGCTCCTCACGGCCCCCGTTTCAGAACACGTGACATTTCCATAGAAAACACGTGCTTCTGTTCGAGTCTTTTGCATTCAACCATACCTTTTGCCCCAGGGGAGATATCTGCATGCGGTCACCTGCTGGGAATCTACAGGTCAACTTCTGCAAGCCAGCAGCTCCCAGCAGCTCGTACCTTAACTCTGCAGCTGCCGCTTTCAGCTCTTGATCCTTCTTAGCCACAAGCTTGGACATCTCTGACAGCTTCTCCCTCAGCGCCTTCAAGTCCCGCTCCTGGCTCTTCATCTGGACCAGGCTCCACTCCAGCTCCGCCTTCTGCTTCTCGCTGAGCTCTCCTAAGCACGGCAAAGTTTTGTGGCTTTCGGGCTATCCGCGGTTCTTAGTGACATGACACCCACATACATCAATTTGACAAAGAAAGGATCCGTTTTGGGCAACCGATCTCCAGCAGGGCATCTGAACACTGCCACTGCTATCACTTAGATTCATCCTAGCAGAAGAGAGTGGGGAATTTATCTTGCCAAAGCCTGCTTTGCCCAGGGCATCGTTTTAGGAAAGTGATGTCTATTTCCCCACTACCGGCGGGTGCCCTTCTACTAGCACCCAGTCTGTACAGCTCTGGAGGGATGGGGAGCTGTACCTGCCGGCCAGAAGCCACGTGCTCCATTTCACTAACCTCTCATGTCTGACATCCTGGCTTGGGTTTCCGAGAGCTCCTTGGTTAACCTGGCAATAGCAGCCTCTTTGGCCAGGAGCATGCTCTGCGCAGCAGCCAGCTCTTCTCTGAAATTCACAAGAAAGAGGCGTGCACCACTCACAATTCCTTGGGCAGATTTGACAGAGCCTGCACATGCATTCTTTAACTGCATCTTATTACAAACATGTACTCTTTTTTTTTTTTTTTTTTTCCAAACCACAGCTCAGCTGCCTTCATTCCAGCCTGTGCTGCTCTCCCTTCCTTGCCCCGAACCCCAGAACAGCACAGCCGATAACCCATATGCTGCTCCTCCCTGCAGACCGCCCGACTCACGGCACTGCACCGAATACACTGGAGGCACTGGTCTTCCCCCGCCTGCTGCTGCTGCTGCCAGCAGCCTCAGCCCCCACCCAGGGGGCTCCATGGGCAGCCCGTGGGCAGGCAGCAATCACTGTCACACTGGCATCGCCGTGATGGTGCCCGATCCTTTCTCGGGATCCCTGTGCCAGTCTCCCCCCCGGCGCAGCAAACTGGGGATGGTTTCCTTCACAGATGTCTTTCTAGACACGCTAGGAGATTTTTGAAACTACATACACCTCAGGCTGTCTCTGCATAACCTAAGGACTCTTCCCACCATCAGAGACAGAGAAGACTTCAGGGCAGGCTGCTGCTGCCCCCCTTGCCTTCCTTAAGGTCTCCTGTAGATAACTTCTGCTCTCCAAGCCCCTCCGAACCAGACCACCATCAGCCAGCGCTTGGCATCCGCTTACAGAACACAACGGTGAGACTCCTCGGTGCAAGAGGCCTCCTGGGATGCTCCTGCTGTCTCCCTGCAGGCATCACCCTGAAGTCCTGCAGGAGACAACGACAACAGAACATCACTTGGTAATGCCCACGCTGGGGGGCTGCTGCCTCACAGCACGCTGTCAGTGAACGCCCTCACAGCAGCTGGGCTGAGCCTTGCTGCGGGGGTCTTTGTCTGCACGTGGTGGCTGCTTAGATCCAGGGACAACCAGGCAGGACACTGCTGTGAAAACACATCGTGGCTTGCAACCAGGTCGCCTTACGAGAGCAATGCTCCATAGATCCTCTCCTTCGCAACAGCTTCGAAGACTGCAACCAGTCTTCCCTGGAAAGCTACGTGTCTTTGGGCCCTGACCTAGTGGTGTTTAGACAGTCCCTCAAGTCCTTCCTGGCTCGTGTGCTCCAGCTTTCTCCCTTTGGAGGGACAAGAGTCCTTCTCAAGTGGGAATGTCTTATCTGTGCCTGTGGGGCGCTACCAGTAGGCAAAGACTCTGAAAAATATCTGGCAAATCACGGTGAAAGGGATTCTTCAAGGCATCACACCAGGGCTCTTCCTATACTAAGACAAACCTCAAAGCAACACCCCCCTTGCAATGCTTTTCTTGGCACCACTACTCCGTCTCTATTTACTTTCACATTTGCTGAGGGTGTCCCCAGCACACACGCAGCCCATGCAAGCCTTAGCTACCTTCTATTTTTTCCAGAAGCGTGATATTTTCCTTCTCAAGCGTCTTCTGCTGCTGCTCAGCCTCCAGCAGGCTGTCTTCTAAAGCAACAATTGTCCGAGCATGTTGCTTAATTTGCTCCTTATATCCTGCTATTTCTTCCTGGACTTTCTGCTTCAGTACCTCGCTCTCCTCCTGAATGATCTTGAGCTGCTCATCTTGCCTGAGGACCTGCTGCTTTAACATCATCTGGGAAAGAAGACACGGGGCTTTGGTTGCATGTTTTATACGTTATTCTTCAAGAACACGATGAGCATCATCTCTCCTGGCTACCAGTCAGGAAGACAGGGGGAAGGAACGCAGTCTTCAGTGCCCTGCTCTCGCCTCCTTCCCTCTGTCACAGCACAAGCTGCACTAGCACTTATCCACCATGCAGCCTGCTTGGCTTTGCCCACAGAGAGACAAGGGTGGGGAGATCTGCACTGCATGGCTCGTCTGGGCTCTGTGCTACCAATTTTGTGCGCTTCAGGCTCCCACTGCCACAGTTCTCTGCCCCCACCGGGCTGGTGGCTGGGCCCTGGGTGCCCCCTTGGGATCACCCTCACTTTAGGGCCGTAGCAGGGTTGCCACAGGCATGGGAAGTACAAAGCCCGAGGGTTACATTATGAGTGTGCTCATACATCAAGCCAGGGTTTTACATTGTGAGGTGCTGATGGATGACTTAGGCCAAGACTTGCTCCTGCTGAGTGCTAATGTTAGAGGGAAGCCAGCTCCTCTGTTGTCTAGACGTCTGTAGGGTATGGGAGCTGCAGGATCTGTAGGGTATGGAGGCCCCAGAAGTCAGGAGGGAACAGAGAAACCTCGTGCAACAAAACCACATCTGCATCACATCCTCTGTGTGCAGAGGGGTTACCAGAGCTACCTCTCGCGCCGTGGTTTCCTCCAGGTTGCGCACAGCTTCCCTCAGCTTGAGATCTGCAACCTCCTGCTCTTTGGACTTCATTTCCATTACCTGCAAGAGGAAAAGCACAGTGCTTGAGAAGAGGCCCCACTTGCAAGGATCCACCTTTCTCTCTGTAAATATGCATCTGCGTGTGTTTGTGGGGGAAAGAAGTCTGACAACAGACCCTGACCACACGGGCCATGACACCGCAGAGTGCTCTCAGCTTTAACAGGCCCATCTGTAATTGCTTCTGCTTTACATCCTGCAGTGGGTTTGTGTGGCAAGGTTTTGGTAGCAGGGGGGCATAGGGGTGGCTTCTGTGAGAAGAACCCAGAAGCTGCCCCATGTTAGGTAAGGGCCCCACTGCTGACCAGAGCCAAGCCAGTAAGTGATGTTGTCTGCGCCTCTGTGAGAGCATATTTAAGAAAATGAAAAAAAAAATGCAGCTACACAGCAGCTGGGAGAGAAAGAGGAGTGAAAAAAAGCCTTGCAGGCTCTAAGGTCCATGCAGAAGGAGGGGGAGAGGTGCTCCAGGCGCCCTGCAGCCTGTGGAGAGGCCCATGGTGGAGAATGTAATTACTTAATTTACCCTTGAGCCCTTTGCATCGTATTTTCTCCCCCTTTCCCTTTGAGGAGGGGAAGTGAAAGAGCAGCTGAGGTGGAGCTCGGCCACCCAGCCGAGTAAAACCACCACATCCCCATGCACGTCACTGACCTCAGTCATACTTCTCAGGCGGCTCTCCAAGTCCTGGACTATCTTCTTTTCTTCCTCCACATATTTCTCATGCTTATCCTTCTCCTTCGCAGCGGTGCTCTTCATAATCTGAGAATTAATAGCCAACAATTTTGACAAAGATAAAACTGGACTGTAAGGCAAACTAACTCGACTCAGATGAGGAAAGCAACCAACAGGGTCACTGCGCATGTTATGGGAGAAAAGCTTGGCTGGACTTCAGGTGACTCGAAGGAGGAGTCTAACCAGCCACGAAGCTGCCCTACCTGCTCCAAAGGCTTGCACAGAAGCCTGCTTGTGCTTTGCATCAATTTACTACTGAAAAAAGATGTCTTCCTATGCTTCCGTGCCTGGAGGATGCTCCTTGCTCACAGCTTTCTCACAGGGATTTACAAGTAGCAATGAACTCTGCCACTGCTCAGATGCTTTTCAGTAACATGGTGTAATCTAATTCAGGGGGTTTAATTCACCCGTGTCAGCACAAGGAGATATCTGAGATGCATCCTTGTCCTCAGACATTTTGGATTTGGGGGCTAGACAGTTCTTCCTCTCACTAGGCAACACCATTATGTAGACCTAGATTTCCTGCTCAACAGACCTATGCCTGAAAAACCACCCCGTTGCTATACCTCTTTTTTCTCCTCCTCCTTTTCCAACGCGATTTGATGGATTTTTATCTGTAGGTCTTGCTCGTATTTCACTTTCTGCTCTTTCAGGCGCTCCTGCAGCAGAGCATCCTGTGACTCCCGGATTTCCTTTAATTGGGCCTATGGGGAAATGGCAGATACCACGGCACTGAAAGGAGTGCATGAGCAGCAGAGGAAAAAAAAAGCCACCATATTTACGGATGCAAAGATCCCCAACTCACCTGGGTTTATGGACATAGATAGAGTTTTACCTGTAACATTTCATTCCGTTGCATGGTTTCCTGATTATTTTCCAGCAACCTCCTGAGACAGGCTGTCAGTCCTACAAAAGCACACAGAGTATTACAGCAAGGGCTTCTCAGACAATCAATTTTTAGCACCTGAGGAGTCCTCAAAGGCCTGCGGACACTACTTGTCTTCTTTCAGATGCTGTTTCAGTGCAGCTGACCTTCAGCCCTAGCCCTCACCCTCCTCACCAGGTATCTCCGTTCCTCCATGCACAGCATGGAGAAGAAAGAGTGCAATGGGAAGTCCATGAGAAGATCAAGTGCTAGTCAGGATTACAGAAAACAGCCCCTGTGGTTTTCCTCCCTGTGCCAAGCAGTGTGGAGCTATCAGCTCTCAGGAAATTAAAGGCAACAATTCTGTCCTGCACCCAGAGACTCTCCCTCAACTCCTGCTCAGGCTTAGACATCCCTTGGAAAGGATGCCAGGGGCCAGCCGAGGGCCCCCGCAGCATCTGCTAGGAGCACGGCACCTTCCCACTGCTGGGCCAGCGGGCTTCACATTCAGCCTCGACATTGACTGAATCGCTGCCACCACCCAGATGTCTCAGGAACGGAGGCTGACTTGGCACAAACCCCAGATTCCTGTTCTCACCAGGAGACTACATTTTCCTTGTCAAGCACTGTCACCCAGTTCGCTGCATCACCCCTTCTTTTCTAAGCCCGATGCTTCTCCAGGAGCCAAGGCAGGCCGACCTCTTGCAGTACATAGCCTCGCGAGGTTCCTGGTGCTACCATTAATGTCTGCTAACCACAGCAGCCCTACAGCTCCTCTGCACTGGCCACGGCACTTCTGTGCCTTCCACCCGTGTGCTGCCAGCGTGATCCATGCTCCTCGCCCACCCGGCTGCCGGGGCAGTGACTCATCCACGCTCACACTGCACCGTACCGGCAGCGCATCACGGGATGCTTTGACACAGACCTACGCTGTAGCAGCCTGCTTCAGTTTCCACACTCTTCACATTAGCTCCTTTCCATCAAATTTGACACAGCAATTGCTCTGCTTGGGAGCAGCAGAGGCAAGACAAAAAATCCTTACCTTGAGACAAGCTCGGGTCTGAGCCTGCAATGCTCAGAGCTGCTACAGCTGCTGCTAAGAATGATAACCAATATCCCACCAAGGGAAACAAGCAAACCACTAGCACTGAATAACCACGACCTCTACAAAGTCCATCATCTGCAGAAAATACAGCTCACAAACACCCACATGTCCTGTTTTCCTGCTAGGAAAGCCCTCCGTGAACAGGAGAGTTAAGACACCCACCCCCGGTGGGACAGGGCACCTTTGCCAGAGGTGAGGAGGTCCAACCCTGCGCTTGCCAGCAGCTGCTCTGCTCCCTCCAGCCACGACAGGGCCACGTGAGTGATTTTCACCACAGCTGCCTGCACGTCCGACACCAAGGGGTCCACAAGCATGGCCTCAAACTTGCACAGCTCCCTCCTCAAGCTGTCGCTGCAGAACGAGGTCCCCAGGAAAGCCTAAAACCAGTAAGATCAACGAGCACGTCAGCCTCTGTAACACATGGCCTTCTGTGACTGCACAAGTAACACAAAACATCTGTGAAAGCCCGGAGATTTCTTTATTCACCAAGCACCTTCATGGGTTGATATCTTTGGGTAAGAAAGGTCTAGGGGAGGATGCTGGTGTGACAGGTTCTGTTCCTTTCAAACCAACAGGGGTTTTTCCGTGCAAAGCTGAGGGCACTACGCTTGCTAGCGCTGCTGGACATGCATCGCCTTTTCTCTGACCTGTCCTCAAGGCCAATAAAATGCTTTGTGCCACCTTTTTCCCAGCTGAAACTTTGTGAACAGTATTTAGATGACTGACCTGGAGCTCACGCACTGATTCCTTGAACACCTCGACATTTTCAGACACCTCCTTTTCCTTCGAGAGCCTGGCACTTATTTCCTCCTGGAGACGCTTCTCTCTTTCCTGACTTTGTTGGTTCTCCTCACAGATCTGCCTGACCTTCTCAAGTACCTGCCAGAAGCATGGGAAGGGAGAGGAGAAGAAAGCGCCATGCCAAAACACTTTCAGCTGAGGGAAAATCCCCTGGGGACCGAGATTTTGGGCAGGGATCAAAACCTGCTGGAATACACTAGCCACATCAGCCTCCTGGGCTTTTCCCTGACAAAGCCCAATGACTCCACCCAAGCTTTGGGGAAGCCCCAAACAAAGTGGGCCCCCACTTCCTTCACAATACGGTGCAACATCACCTCCCTAGGGTAGCTGCACCATCACTCGTGATGTGGAAAAGCTGGACAACAGCCCTACTGCACGCAGTGCAGGTGCTGGGGCTGTTCTGCAGCAGCCTCGAGCACCAGGCGGGCTGTGGAGGTGATGAGCACCACTGTGCGACCACGTCTGCACTCACCTGCTGGATGGTGAGGGCCTTCCCCGCCTCTTCTGCTGCTTGTGGGAGGCAGGCTTGCACCACTTGCGTTTTGAAAGATGCCAGCTACAGCAGAGATTAACACAGGAAAATAAGTCACTGACTTATTTGTTGCTCCACAAAACTCTACAACAACGAAGAGAGCATCCCTGTGCATTTCTTGCACTGCTTCCTTACCATGTCCTGATATCATGGCTGGCAGGATCCGAGGAGAGGAGAGGAGGAGTAATGCTTTTACTTCAGGAACTCTCTGCCACCTCAGGCGCCAAGGCCCCGTGTGTGCTCTCGCGCTCCTCTCTGAGCATCCCTAACTCACACACCATGCTCTGCCCTAACAATTCACCACACGCCCTCCTTTCTTCTTTTAACCCAATGGCTGACGCCCTGCTGGCAGCGAGGTGCTGCACTTAATCCAGTTAATTACACCTCCTGCGAGGTGCAAGGTGTAATCCCTACCGTGGCTCTTGGCGGAGTCTTTCACATTGGCCTTCCTGGCAGGGAGCTGATGCACGACCGTCTCCCACCACCTCCCAAAGCAAAAAACAGACTTTGGGGCCATGGTTTTAATACCCAGTGGCAACTCTCTCCAGCACTTCGTTACGTAGTCAGGCCCACCAATATGGAATCCCAAACAAGCGGGCAGAGCAATGATGGACACGGACCATAGTCAGGCAAAAGGAACCACAGAGACCAAAAGAGCCAGACACCACCACCATGAAAAGACATCCCCAGAGGGACTTGTCACTTTGCCATTTTCAGATTTTGAGCTCACAGAGCTCATATTTAGTTCCTCTAACAGCAACGTCCACAGAAAGCCCTGGCTGCTTCCTCCTGTGAAACAGCCCAGGCTGGGGGCAGCTGCGGATGCCACCCACAACATCTTCATGGAACAGGACGTGCAACGTTTCCTCTGAAGCTAGGTCTTTACCACACCGTTTCCTAGCTGCCACAGGTTCCTCCCGGGGCTCGGACAAAGGCTGAGTGTGTGTGGGCTGGGGGAGTTCCTGCTCCATACTGCAGGGTCTCCATCTATCCTTAAAAGATGGAGGTAGCCATCGGCTCTGCGACAAGCACAAAACGGGGGGTTAATTTCCAGACGTTTAATCTCACAGCTTTCAGAAAAGAGGCCTTTTCTGCCTCTCACTGTCTGAGTTTTCTAGCAAAATCAGGCTAGCAAAAACCATGCGTTGCAGTTTAACGCAGGACACAGCCTTATCATGCACAGCATCGCTGTGTCATGGCCATCTAGCCCAGCTGTCAGACGTGTCAACACAAAGAAAGCAGAATTTCCTCCCATGCTGAGGGCAGGACCTTTGCTACACTCAGTGACAAACACAGTCAAAAGCTGTAGCAGGTGGCATGGCTCTGCAAACAAGGCAACATCTCTGGGTTGTGTTGCTGATACAGAGCTTGCCTTTAAACACACCACATTACTTTGCAAGGAGCTGTCTCTGTGCCGAGCAGCATTTCAGAGACTCATGGGAGGGCTTGCACAGGTCCCAGAGAATGTGGCTATGATCACAGAGAATCCACTACATTTCTGTCTCCTATCAGGCTCTGAATCTTTTGTGATGACTAAACAAATCCTGATAAGCCTCTCATGCTGAGCAGGCCAAAGAGATAAGACCCGTGCCAGACTTTGGTGCTCAGTTTTTCCTTCCCAGAACTCACATTCTGCCTTTTGCCAGTACAACATCCTTCCCCATAGGAGAAACAGCCCTTTTGTTGCCTCTGGCCCACGTGGCAAGGAACTCCCACTCCTCCTCCTACCTGCACTTTGGCACGATCCACATCAGATTTCAGCAGGCGCTCCCTGCGCCCCATCTCCTGTAACTGCACAGATTTCCTTTCACAGGCATTTTTCAGCTCCTCTTCAGCCTGAAACAACAGAAGCCTTTGATTATCAAAGCACTACCAGAAAGTGATGCCACAAGCATTTCTACCTCCACCATCCACATCAGAAACACAGCTTTTTGGTTTGGCTTTGGTCCCTGGGACATCATCCACCCTGGACTTTCTAAGATTCAAGTCTCCTGTTTCGGTTCCTGTTTTGCTGCCATGGGCACACTGTGGGCCCTGGGGAAATCGGTATTGCTGGGGGACACCAGGACTGGGTGCACAAATTATTTCCTATGCAGCGGAGCATTTCCTATTGCAAAGCCTCTGCTGCCAGTGAGCAGGCGACCTGTCTTTTCATCCTGGCTGATAAGTGGGAAGCGACACGTTTCACTTCCCAGGCTAAGTCCACTCTCCTTTCCAGAGGAGAGCGCTGCTAACTTTTGGTGCGAAGGTTTACCTTTGCTTTCTCAGACAGCTTGGTTTGGATGGTTTCCTGCTCAATGCGATACTTCTGGACTTCTTCCTGCAAGCCCTTCAGGTCACGTTCCAGCTCTCCAATGCGCTGCAAGAGTCCCAGGAAAGGAGGAGTTCACTATTGTTTTTCTTGAAGAATTTCAACAACAAGCAAGATATTCTCCCTATTTATCCCATTTCATTTATCCCAGTCTTTTCTTCCAGCTTCTCTTTACAGCTGATAGACTGACTTGACCTCTTACTTCTGACAGTGCTCTCCCAAACTTAGATTCAGTTTTTCCATTTTTTTTTTTTTCCAACTTCAGTTCATTTTTTTAAAAAATAACAACTTCTTTTGCTCTTACAATGTCTAGTAATATTCTCTGGATGGCACATTTTTGCAGTCGCTGCTTTCTGGTGTGCTACATCACCCCGAAGGACTAGAAACTCACTTTTTGGTATGGAGTCACGTCCTTCTCTCCGAGGTCACGCTTCATTTCCTCTTTAAGTCTAGAGCACTAGAATGAACAGCAACCAATGGAAAAAATTATCAGGCTGGCCAGATATTGTCATTTCTGATGGAAATGTCAACACACCCCTCAGTACTACAGCATGGCTAAGTGCTCAGGTGCCTAATGGGTGGCCGAGTGTCCACAACAGGGCAATCAAGACATTCAGAGTATGACAGTACCAGCACCTGGACAGGCCCATATCTAAATCATAGCCTGGCTAAAAGAAGAGCAATCATCTGCAGCCAATACCCTACAGAAAGAAATTCACTGGGCCTTAGCACAAGTGTAACAGCAACAGAGGAACGGACAAATGGAACCAAAAGCTTTTTCCAAGACATCCATGGTAACCTGAACCATGGCATGAACAGATATTTCCAAGCTAACACGCTCCAGGGTGCTTTTCAGTTCCACTTTTGAGTGCCTGGGTTTCTGAGCGTGGCCCTATTCCACTTGCCACCAGTGCACAGATCTCAAGAGCCTGTGCACAAACACAGCTCCTCCCTTACCCCAGGTCATTCCTACCTCCCTGCAGCAGTGGGGGCTGCAGAGGGATGTGCTCTCTGCCTCTACACACGTGAAGTGTGCCACCAGCCACCAAGCAGCATGCTCTTCTGGGACACCTACTCTCCCCCCCGGCCCCTAACTGCTGCTCACACCTACCCCATTTCCATCAGTTACAAGGAGCTGACCCTCAGCAGAGCGGGGAGCTTCCTGCTTCTGCCATCCAGAAAGCAGCTCCACTGGGAAGAAGCTGCCATGGGCAGGGACCCCTTCCTGCACCCCAGGGGCCCTTTTAGTTTCAGCTGTTCCTCAGAAATCGATGAGAGTCACTACAACCTCCTGGAACACTGCCTCGTCAGCCAGCCACAATGCTGCACCCGCTCCACATTTATTATGCAGATTATGCAGCTTTGCCACTCGAGCAGGGAACTGCAAATACACAAACAACCTGCTATACAGGCAGTTTTCTTTATGGGGAAATAAACAGGCTTGGTTGCAGGGTGCATCCTTAAGACTGGGTTTCCATGGCTTCTCAGCAGGATCTTGGCACGAGTGCCTTGAGCATACAAACAGCCACAGTGTTCCCAGAAATTCAGGTCACCAAGTACCTGCACGTAGAACAAGGAGGGGGATTCATCTGGTGAACCTGACACCTCACGGCGAGCATTTCACAACACAAGCAGCCACTGCTCTGTCACTGTTACATCTCAGAGACGCAGCTCTGGCTTCCTGCGTCTATTTACATGCAGTCAGGACCCAGCAGTTACATCTGTCCCTGCTACACAGCTGCTAAAATAGCTGCTTCAGTCCTTACCAGAGAGAAGCGAGACCCTTTGGATCTTCTTCCTTTTCCACACTAGCCCGTGTATGAAACCATCACTTACAGAGCACGTCACTGGGGTGCTAACCTTGGCAGACACAACTGCCAGCTGGTTGTCCTTTTCTCTGTTTGCCTTCTTTATTTTCTCCACGTCCTGCCTGAGTTGCTGAATTTTCTGCTCCTTCACAGCAATCTCCCTTTGCAGGCTGGTCACTAGACCTGTGAAAAACAATTTGGGCAAGAGGAAACCAAAGCATTTCCCTGCAGAAGCCCTCCGGGCACCGAGTGGCGAGTCTCCATCTGACAACTGTCTGACTTGGAGAGCGGCTCCAGCTCTTGGCAAGCCGTGCTGGACATTATTCCATGACAACATCGTTAACGAGTCCCCACGGGCCCTGCAGCATATGCTCCCAGGAGGACGAGCAGCTCTCTTACAGATCTGTTTCCCTTACATTTCTAGGCCGGGGCCAAAGCTCTGAGCTCTTCTCCCTGCCAAGCGCTGCTACGAGCAATTACCTTGGACCACAGAAACGAGGCAGAACAGTTTCACTAATCTCAGCGCACAGCCAATGGCTGTCTGGGGAAAAAAACAGCAACTATTTTATGTTCACATCACATTCCTAGGGAATGGTAAGTGCTGAGATAAAGGCAATTGGAACGGGCTTGTGGTTAGAGGCAGCCTTGGCAGCCATGTGGTAACTCAGAGCCTGACAGCGGGTGTGCAAAGAGCGCGCACAGGCTTCTGCAGTCCAACCAGCAGCACCCAATCCGAGCAGCTCGGGGCTTTGCCCTGCTGTCAGCACTTTACGCTGTGCTTTCTTTTTTAACGCGTCTGTCCCATCGCTCTCTGCCTTCTGTCTCCACTCCCCCCCTCACTCCTGTGGGGCTCCTTATGCCAGCAACTACCTGCAAACCACACAGAGCTTCAAGAAACAGAACATGAAGTGGGACAATTTTTACCAGCCACTATGAAGTGGCTGATGCCAGACAATCTTGCAAATGTGTGGTCACTTTCCAAAGCCAGCCCTCAACTGTTTTCGTGCCCCTACGAGGAGCTCCCATGAAATATCAAGGCAAAAATACCTGTGGTCAAAGCGTGATCCCTCTTTAGCTTCTCACTTTCTTTTCTCAGGCTTCCAATTTCCAGGTCTCTTTCATAAAGAGAATGGCTAAAAACTTCACTTGAATCTTTCTGCAAGTCACTGATCTAAAAGACAGAAAATAACGTAATGTTCCTCGCCAGGTAACTTTGTGGCTCCAATACTCTTGCTTTTGTTTTAAATGCAAACTCAGCTCTTCCCAAGCTTCACAGAGACTGCCCTCGTTTCTGACTGCCATTAACTTCTCATGAACCCTCAGAGACAGTCACAGTCTGGTCAGGTTACTCATTACTATCCTGGGCTAATTCTTTGGAGAAACTGCTTTGGACAGGATCTGCCTATCAACGTTTTGGCTGTTCACACCAAAAGCCTGATATCAAAGGCACAAAGAGACAATGTCTCATGCTGGCTGCAATCCCGAGAACATACAGCTTGGGCTGCTGGATAGTGCCACTGCAGAATCAGGCAGAAATATCCTTAGATTTATAGCCTTCGCTCTGCATATTTACTTATTGCTCAGAAACGCAGATCCATAGGGGCTAGCAGTCACACTCATGATTCTGCCACAAGCACAGTATCAGGAGCAGAGAATAATCTGCCCTGTCTACTCCTGCACATCACTACCCCACAGGCAAAGAGCAGAAAGTAGGAATTGACTTCCCACCTATAACATAACATATCCCTGGACAGGACATCTATATGGCCATGCCCTTCTGCCTGGCCACCTGTTTTCGCTTGGATGTCAAAGGGCGTCTTTGCCCTTGCAACCATAATGCCCCCTGCAAATGCAAACGCTGGCTCTGTTCCTGGGGAAAGAGAGGCATGGGGGAGAAAGGGGGTCAGGCAGCCTGGCCTGCAGTGACTGCACATGGCTTTTCTCTGCCAAAAGTAGTTCAGGCTTATGTCTCTCTTCCCACCACGGCATTGCAGGTCCTACCACGTAAATGGGAAATTTGATTCCCAGCTTCATTATGGGACGATTACAGAACAGGCAATCATGTGGGCAAAACACCATAACCAATTAAAACCACCTCTCTCGTTCCCCTTCGCTCCACACATGCTACCTCCTCCTCCCCCCCCTCTGAACGAGGTGCTCAGTTCAAAACCCATATGTGTCAGAATGCTTTTTTTCAACAGACTGTGCCTGTTTAGGCACTGCGTACCTGTTCCTTTAAGGTTTTAATCTCCTCTGCTTTGGCTCTGATTTCTCTGTCAAGTGTTAGAAGCTTTTGGGTCAGCTCCACATCGCTTCTAGCAGCAGCCTGGGCCATGGTCTTGGCCATTGCTGCAATTTTGTCCTGAAGACTCCTTATCACTGTATCTTTCTGCTTTGATTCTGCTTCAAAACCAGAGAGACGACTGATTTCCTTTTCCAGTCTCAGCAGCATTTCATCCTGCGGGCAGGTTCCATGTGTCATCTGTCAGTCTGCAGTTACAGACACCAGGCTGCCTGCTTCCACAGGGTAACTGCTTAACTTCCATAAAGCACACAGTGTTGGATGAGGACAGCCTTCTGTCACACCGCAGTCACCCTGTGACACCCATGCTTTTCAGACACAGCTGATGCCTTCTCCCTCCTCACCCTGAGTTCCCAGAGAAGCCAGGTCCTCCACGCACCCAGTGGTTCCCAGTTCCCTGCACACTGCTGGGACTCCTGGTCACACACACACACACACTTTGCCCTCTACCAGCCCATACAATCCCTCTCACCACACTTTTCCCTAGGGCAGGGCCATGAGTTGCGTCCCTCACCCTTTCTGCAGCATCACCTTTTCCTGCAGAAGGCAATCCACGCTATGAATCCTCAGGAAAGGGGCTCCTGCCCCATTATTTGGATCATTGCCTGAGATTGTGGTCCAGGCTGAAAAATAGAAAAGAAAATAGTAGCAAAGTGCTACTTGCACTGTGAGCTTTTCTCTCTCACTTGTCCAAAACCTATTTGCGGGCAGTGGCTCCTTTACAGTCTGAAGCTTGGCTCGCGCTCACAACAACAGCCACCTGTTTGGCACTACAAAGATCCCCACCAGTGCAAACAGTCCACACAAAAGAGAGGAATAATACGCCTCTGGGAAACATAAAGCCTCCAAGGCACACAGACACAGAACTGAAGGCTCCTCTATGTTTTTAACCCTGTCCAGCCCCAAAGAAAGGTCAATTTGCATTGCTTACAGCACAGGAATAGTTAAAAGTTCACAAGAATTAACACACTCAGATCCCGTTGGCTCTATTTCAAAAATCAAACAAAGCTGTGCTACCTTGGAGCACGAGCTTCACTCCTGTCACCTTCACTGGGATTTCAAGTTGTGTGCGTGGCTTTATGCTGCGCAGCTGCGACTGCATGGTAATGTCCTTTGATCTGGAGCACTAGGTATAATTTGGCAGTTTACTAGTGACTTGCTATTCCCTCTGACTGTGAAAAACACAAAATTAAGCACAAACACTATTGATATATGGCCTAATTTTTGAGTGCTCCTGTGTGGAGCCAGGAGTTGGACTTGATGATCCTTGTGGGTCCCTTCCAACTCAGGACATTCTATGAAACCACAAGAAACATGAGATCATGTATCCTGATATAACAACCTACCTTCACGGCAATAGCCTTTTTCCACAGTTGTGCTGTTCCATCAGTTCATAGCCACAAACCCTTGCCTTTGCTCTGCTGCTGTAGCATACTTTGCTTTTAAGAAACATATCAGATACAGATCTGCTTTTATGTTCCTTTGCTCAAGGCAGCCAGGAACCACACATCAAAGGAACCAACCCACCACTACAAACAGACTGGAATAGGTGCATGAGTCATCGATGAAGATAAAGTCTGTAATCGCCTTCGGGATCACACACGAGGAACAAGGAAGAGGAAATGCCACCGAAGATACCGAGGCAATGGCTTTCCCCGCAGGTTGTCATGGCACATTTCCTAACCGACCCAAATACCTATCACACACAGACCCCGATTAGCTTCACATGACAGGGACTCACAACCAATTGCCTGTGACACTCGTCATTTATCACCGCAAATCCAAAATGTCTCTGCTCAGATCAGCTGTGCTCAATGCTGAGTTGATCTGAGAGGACATACGGCTACAAACTGCTTGGAAAACATGGGTGGAAGCAGTCTTCCCGCTTGGCGCCAACAATTCCTTTGCTGTCATACTAAGACTAACTCCTGCAGCCATCAGGAAGTACCTGGCCTCTCTGCGGGGGGGCGGCTGAAAGCATCTGGAGGGCTGGAGGCGGTCGCACTCCTGGTCCAGGCGCTCAGGGGTCGCTTCTGGAGCGGTGGATGGGGCACGGGGCTGGCCGCGGCAGGAGCCCAGCTGCCCCAAGTGCCGGGGCGATGCTGGGACTGCAGCAATGGGAGGTGGGCAGGAGACACGGCAGGGCAGCGCTGGGGGTCTGCAGCCACCTGCAGCTGCCCAGCCCACGCTGTGCGACGTTTCACCGGTGGATAGGATGCCTGCGGTGGAACAAGACCGTGCTATTAGCAAGAGCGTAAGAGGGCTTTCCAGCCCCTGATGTGCGTGCAAAGATGTAACATAAAACACAGGTACAGGCCTGAGTGGAAACATAATTCCAGTCCTTTCCTATTCCCATGGTCATTTGATCAGATCGGTAGCCTGAAGCCTAAACGCTTACCTGCCATATACACGTTTTGGGGCTTTGATGTTATTGGAGCTCTTCGCTCCCTCTCTAGACCAGACTACCCTCATTCTGTGTGTCATTTGCAAAATTTGGATGTGCTCATTCTGGTTTTTTCCTGGAACACACACAAGCACTCCTACACTGTCATTTCTCTCTTTTGATAGCCTGAAACAAAGCCTCTCATTGCACACCTGCCTTGCAATCATTTCCCCAGCCTTACACGGTGCATGTCCGACATGTAATTAGGGCTCTAAATGCTATTATCCCTATAAGTATCACTTTCAGCTATCATGAAGACAAGCCAACGTTAAGGTCCTGTATGCTGGCTGAGAAGCAACCCTCAATTTCAAGTTATGCCAGCCCATAAATAAATATCTGGCAACGTGGGCTCAGCCCCAGCACTGCTTGGAGCTTGCTGATTTTCCAGACAAGGGAGAAAGCTGCAGTAAGGCACTAGCTGCAGCTGACCTGCTGCTGCTTAAAGCACAGCCACCCTTCATTTCTAATGCTGACAAGAAAAGGCAGAGATTGCCAGCCTGCTTTACATGCTGTTACACGTTCAGAGCTTTGGATTTATTTTTCATAATGGAGAACTTAGCTCTCTTAGCCGGGTGCTGCTCTTCTTTAAAACATGTTCATCTTTAATACCACTGAAAGTGAGAGAGAGAGAGGCCTCCCTATATTAAACACTGTAAACACTTCACACAGCGAAATATAGAAGTGATTTACTCTCTGCAGTCAGCGGTGTCAGGCTTCAAAGCTAGTATATCAAAGAAGGATCATAAAGCCCAGAGCAATAAAGAGGCATTGACAGTGCTTTTTCTGTGCCACTGTGCATAACTGCATTTTTGTGTGCAGGCTACACATACTTCAGGAAATTAAAATGCTTGGTGCTTCAGCAGGAGCAAGTTTCACCTGCCCAGAATTTGCACGCCAGCTGCACGGCTTCATCCTGCAGCAATGCATTTCTTTCCCCTTGGCCTAAGATTTCTGGCCTCATTAGGATTCACAAGGTCATCTCACTACACCAGGAAGCTTGCTGAGACATAAATAAAACAGTACCTGGGTGAACAAATGGCCTGCATTATGTTTGAATCATACATAGGCTGGGCTACAAGGCCAGGCTGGGCAGCACCCACTACCTGGCACGCCACACACACAATTTTCCAGCACTCTTGCTCAGTCTCTATTGTCTAGGATTCCTCAAATGACACATCAATACAAATCATAGGGATCTTATCGATCCTGTATACTCTAATAACTCAGAAGCTTAACAACCTCCATGGCCATTCTGCCTTGGTACATTTCCTGGGGAAATCATCACATCGGATCACATTCCTTCCATGTTTACCATTGCTTGGGATTCGTATCATGCCCACAAGACAGGCTGTGATGCTCTGGCCTTGCTGTGCAGAACAACACAGAGTCTGCAGCTGTGCACAGCATTGCCAAGCAAAGCACCAGCAATGCCTTCATTTTTTCATTTGCTCTCAGCTGGATCTTTAACATTAGTCCATTACTAAGTATCCCCTGAAGAAAGATTAACTGGAAACACAAGTAAAGGTCATTTTCCAATACTTTCACAGCTTCCCAAGACGTACCTCTGTTGTTACAGTGGCCTTGCTGTTAGCAAACCTGCTCCATGCTTTCTTCACCCTACTGAGGTGCCTGAGTTTCTTCAGCAGAGGGAGCTCGAGCTTTTTATTTCTCCCTCACGCTTCATGATGATTTAAGAAACAAGACTGCACCAGAGAGCATGCCCCGAACCCTCTGAAGCACAGCTCCCCTTCACATCATGTACAACTGGGCTCTTGTTGGTTGGTATTTTTTTTCCCCTCCTTCTATGTGCAGGTGAGTGGCTAAAGCAAGGCAGCTGCCTGACAGCTGCATGCCCATTTCACAGCCTTGGTAGCCAGCATTTGCTTTACCTGGGGGACTCCATCGACCACTAGCTCAAAGGGTGCTCCCTGCGCCCCGAAGTGCAGGATGTCGCCTGGGCTCACTCGCACAGCCGCGTTTTGCACCTGGCAGCCGTTCACAAAGGTGCCCTGGGGAGAATTGAGGTCCTGCAGGACAAAGCCATTCTCCCAGCCGGCGAACTCGAGGGCCGCGTGATGATCCTCTACCCCTGCAGACTGACAAAACCGATCAGCAAGCAAGAGATGAAACCCTCAGAAAGCAACCAGAGCTGTGTTACTGCTGCTGATTTGCCCAGCCCTCCTCTCCTTGCTATACTTCTCCATGTGAACATGCTGTTAGCCACTACTCTTGTCATTTAGGCTTGCCGTGCACCACCTCACCTGCATCCAAAGCATGCAAATAGGCTGTTAGACTCTATGCTTTGCATTTTCGAATTGCAGTCCATCGCCCTACCTGCACCCTCACTAATGACAGAGCTGTCTGCCAGCACAACCAGGTTCCTCTCCCTCTAATTCCCAACCAATAACTTCTCCACCCACTGTCCACCCAGGAGTCCCGCAGCTTTCTCACTCATACCTTCAGCACGATGTCTGACCCTTCGTGTCTCCCGATTGTGGTTGTTTGTGGCTTCAGCTGAAAACACTCGTCTGAGCTCCTTAGGAAAGCTCTCATAGTATTACCTTTTCACCAGCAAGCCTTGAAGATTGGAACATAATATGCATTACTCGTTTAGTAATGCCCCCTGCAACACATGCAACTGACCAAGGAACTTCTCCACCACCTTATATGCCGCTGGTTCCTGCAATAAAGCAGTAAAGTTATTTACAGAGGCTAGGGAGCTGGGTCTGCACACCCATCCCTTTGCTCCTCCCTGTACCCTGCAGTAGCCAGGGAAACCCCTGTGAAACCAAAGCCGGCTGACACCCTACTGCTTTCCTTTTTGTTTGTTTTGCCTTTTTTTTTTTTTTTTTTCCTCCCCTTTTTCCAAGCAACTGGTCTGGCAGCACAACACAGCTCTGTGTCGGTGCAGACTGCAGCTCTCATTTCTCACAGGACATTTGTTCTGCATGTATGAAAACACAGTTTGTCATGCAGCCTACCTGTTTGAGCCTGCCAGAGAACATTTTTTGCTTTTTTAACTTATTATTTATTTGAAAGCATGTATTACATTGCCCGCCACCTGTGACTCACCAAGGCCCTTGGGCTGCCCTGTGATGGTGAGGGTTATTCCTCTGTGGAGAGGGGATTAATTAAATTGAGATCTAAACCCAGGTTGCTGTGACGAGGGCTGCACCCTGCCACCGTGGCCTCACGCGTCCCCAAGGCGCCATTTCGCAGTGCCTCCCCATCCCTGCCGCCATCGCCATGGCAACCGGGCCGCCATGATGGCCTCCACCCCGAGCTGAGGGCAAGAGCCAGGCCTCACGCTCTGTATCCTCCTGCCCACACGGATCGTTCACACTCCCTTCACGTTTCAGTACAGGGACACAAATACATCATGATATGTGAGATCTAGGCCTTAAAAAGGGTCAAAAGATCCCCCCCAGCACCCACTATGCTGGCAGGTGTCAGCAGCCCTGGGAAGGCTGAGAGAGGCCATGGAAACCGCCACAAACCTCCCCGGGGACGTGTACCACACCCACACCAACACTAACAAGATTAGCGAGAAGGGGTATTGCACTCCATGTTCAGATGTTGCAACACTGGGCTGCTGAGTCCCAAACAACTCAGCTCAGAAGCATGCTTGCAAAAACACGGCACTTCCCTCCCCCCCCCAAAAAATAATTACCCAATCTGCAAATCCACTGCATGCAAAGTTTTTCCTGTATTTCTAAGACTGCTTCAATGCTTGGCACAATCCAAATTTCCACCCCACACAATGGGGCTGCTCCTGGATGGCAGCCAGGCTGCTGACCCGGGACACAGTGGCCATTTGTCACCCTTTGCTCACCAGGAAGCACAAATGCATGGTTTGCTGCCAATTCTTCCTTACCTTTCCATCCTTGCAAGAGTTTTGCACTGGAAAATAACAGCAGAGGTTTTATAGCCCAAATCCAGCATTTCAGTGATGCTTTTTAAAAATAACACCAGGCTTCCTCCATGACACAAATAGCAGCTCTGTATATCCCAAGAGTTGCCCCTGAACATGACTGACCATCCAGAGATGCAAAGATATACGTGCAAATTTAGACACTGTGTAGGGAAACACATTCTGTTTTCTCAAACACAAGCATGTGTTTATTAGCTGAACTAAACAGCATGAGATCTGGGTTAGGTGCATCTTCTGTAGGATGTTGGTGACGACAGCTGCCACCTCTCCCCCTTCTTCTCCATCATATTTGCTTCCAGGAATAACTACTCTTACCATCTATGATATATATTGCAATATAATCTCACCTTCAGAGGTGAGGAGAGAGGACTTTGTGTTCCTGCAGATATATCTTTCATGGAAGATTTCAGGGTCCAATATTTTGACCAGAATCATACCCTAGGAAGGGCTTGCTAACTCAGCAAGGAATTAAAGCACTTGCTTCCCACTGTGGGCAGGCTCTTCGAGGCACTTGAGGCTGGGGGAAAGTTAAAGTGCTCTTCCATTACTTTTTTCTCTTCATTTGACTAAGGAAGACCCTTATTATATGATGCTATTCTGCCTATCTGAGATCATGCTGTCCTTTGGGGCACAAAAAAGTGAATATCCTGTGATTACAATAATAGAAATAATAAGATGGAATATGAAGCCATAAATCACCAGATATAATGTTATATGGATTTGGACCAGCATCTCTTTCTTGTCTGTGTTTTGGCCATTTGCACTCTTCTCAAACCTTTTACTTACCCTATCACCAAGTCAACCTCCATCAGACAGGTCATACCTACACCAATATCAGCATCGTATCAACAAAAGCACAGCATGGACATCTGCTACAAATCTGGGAGAGATTTAGCTCTCCATCCATCCCTTCACATTCAAACGAGGTGAGGGAATATGTGGCTGAGAACGCAGGATGCTCATGACTTTGTAGGCCATGGCCGTGCTGCAAGACCAGGAGGTAGTGTAACTCCAGGATGGCAGAGGAGCAGCATCCACCCTTAAACCGTTGCCTGATTTCATACAGCTCTGGCTTACATTCTGTGGGAACAGCCATCTGTGCACAAACGCGCGCACACACACCATGTACAAAATATTTATTTAGAAAAGGTCTGCTTGCACAGCACGCTCTACAGTCGTTTCGCACCCAGAACGTCTTGAACACCTCTTGGCAGAGGTACATTACTGCAGCTCCCAGCCCCCGGCATTCACCAACTGTCCCTTCAATTCCCAACGCAACGCACAAAGAGAAAACCACCGAGGCAAGAAATACAGTCCTCTCCCACAGGAGCACGGGCGCTGATGCCAGGAAGGAACTTCCTACGGGTAAAGCCTTACCTACAGGTCTGACAAGTTTAAGGGCTCATTTCATTCTGCTTTGCACCAGCAAGCACACAACTCCGCATGGGCTCAGGCTGGCCCCATGCCAGTATCCCAACCCCACCAGTGACTGGAGCAGAGAACAGCTACGGCACTGATCTGACACTTATTCTTGCCTGACTCTGAAAGAAAAGACCAAAAAAAAAAAAAAAAAAGAACAAGTGTTTCCCTTTTCCTCTTGGAAAATTCTTGCTAAATAGCAGTTGGGTGGCTTCAAAACCTCTTGCTGGGGCAAGGCACAAAGGAGAGGTGATGCGTTAGGCTGTCTTTAATTTAAAACAACACAAAACATGTATCCAGTCCTCCCAACCTTCGTGTCCTTCACAGCAGCAGGCACATTGCCATTTCCCCGTGGTATCTGACAACACCATCCTGGGAAGAGACGGTCCGGTCCGTGCAGTGCCGCAGTCTCCATCGACTGCTCCCTCAATATTTCAGCATCCAGGGAGTGCTGAATGATCCCGCACCCTCTGCCCAAGCCTTTCCAAGTGTTTTCAACCCGCAGGATCACCAAATTCTCCTCTCTAAGTCATCTGTTGGCTCTCCAGCGCTTTCTCCTGGATCTCCTCATACTTTGGCGGGGGTGTCAGTGGCTCGATCGTGATGGGGTGGGTGCTGCTCCCGTCGGCGAGGTTGAGCCGGATGTCCTTGAGGTGCAGCTTCTCCGACTTGATCCTCCGCACCTTCAGGGGCTTCAGGCGCTTGCTCAGGCGCGAGCTGTGCCGACCGGGAGGCCGCTCTGTGCCAGGCTCCGTGCCGGGCTCCGTGCCGGCCGCTCCCTGGGGCTGTGTGCCCTCGTCAAGCCCCGTCAGTGACTCGTAGGAGGGCAGCGAGACGCTGAGCCTGTGGCTCCTGTCCGGGTTATGGGGCTCGGAGTAGCCCGCATTCATCACCTCCTCGTAGCTGGGGACGTAGTACCGGGAGGACGTGTCTTCGTCCTCTTCTTGGCTGAAGGAGATAAGAAAAAAGCATCAGCTGCATGTTGTTTCAGCTTCACTGGGGGGCATGGGGCAGAGAGAGGAGATGAAAGACAAACAAAAATAAAGGACAATATTTGCCCTTCCAAAAATAAAGGACAGAATATTTGCCCTTCCACCTTATATGTATCAGCTCCGCGCTGCTTCTGCAATAGGCAGGTGCTTTTAACACCTGGTGGGGCGTCAGAGGTTTCTTAGGGGCTCTGAGCACACCAACCACCTCCCTCTGAAGCCACCCACAGCAGCTCTCACCTGCATCATTCCCCGGGCAGCAGCCACAAGAGGTGTTTTCTCCTGCTGCCTCCTCTCTTTTTTCCTCTCCACCACCCACTGCCTTTCTCTGGACAGACTCAAGCCAGCGTCGTGGGGACAGGACACGGTCCGCAAGGTGCAGTGGGGATCCCCAGGCGGACAGGAGAGCCCTGCACACTTCCAGCAGGTCCACGCTGGGTCCTCAGCTGCTGACTGCACCTCTGCAGCTGAACAGCTATGTGGCACCACCAGCCACGCTGACCCAGACAGCATGCCCTAGCCTTCCTGCTCCTCTTCCCCACCCCTCCGTAGCTCCTCGCCCACCTCACAGCAGCCACCCGTCTCTCCTGCGTTAACCATTAACCGCATCTCCTCGCGCTACCCCAGGCCATACAGCGTGCGGACCAACAAAGCATGAGCTTACATACAAACACTGCCTCCTTTTACCCACAACACCGTAAATACAGCTGGGTTCGTTTTGTCCTGAGCTATAAAAAAAACCTCATACCCTAAACCACGAGCCGTGCCCACCTTTATCTTAGCACGCGCCACTGTTTGCTCACGGAAGAGGAAAAAAAACCCGTGGTGTCCTTTCTACCCTCCAATCCACTCCTTTCCCCCCCCTGCAAAGGCTCACCTGTCCTCCTGTTGCGAGGGCTCTGCCGATGCCTGGTGCTGCACCCTGGTTATGTCTTCGCTCTGCCTCTTCTTGTCGCGGATGTTCAAGCAGATGGAGAGCAACAGCAGCAGCACCCCCGCCCCGACCAGCACATACGCCACGGAAAACGTCTTGCTCTTCAAAATGCCCCCGCTGCCGCGGTCGGGCTTGCTGCTGTTGCCGGAATGGGCGGTGGGCTTGTTGGCGGGGCCGAAGCCGGGGACGAGGTTCCACACGGCCATAATGATGCCCAGGACGAGCATCCCCAGCCCTATAGCTGTCAGGGCGTAGTGAGACCCGTTGGCACGGGACTGGGCCATCGTGTCCTGCTGCCCGTGGGGGCCACCTCACAGCACCCGCGGCGGCGCCGGGCGGCCAGGCCGGCTACCATGCGTGCGGTGCCCTCCCGGAGCAGGCAGTGAGACCTGGGGAGAGGAGGAAAGCGGTGGTTACTCGGCTTGCCGCGGGACACGACGCGGCTAGCATCTCAGCCAGCAAGATAACGTCGTTTTTGGACTGCTGATGCTGGAAATCTAATTACACCGCGCCTTGCGGAGAGCGCATCAGGACATTACACAGCCGTTGGCAGCGGGGTCCTTGCTGCCCGTTCCCAAGGGGAGCTGCAGAGCAGCATCGACCCCAGATGCTGGTTCCCACCGCACCACAGCTCAGGTGCACTGTCCTAAAAATCAATTAGCGCCACTGGCTCTTCTTCTTCCCACCCAGCTTTTTTCCCACCGACGCTGCCACCGGCCCCGTGACGTTCCGCCCAGGTGCGAGTCCTCTGCCGAGCAGCCTCACCGCCTGCACCACGTTCCCACCCCGAGGGTTCCTCTCCAGCCCTACCAAACCCCAGCAGCACGAAGGAAACCACAAGATGCAACATGTTCCTAAATCTCTAGCTTCCTGAAGAACAGAGGATCCTACCCACCCGGTACGTTCAGCCACAGTCTGACCCTTTGCTGCCTTCTTAGCCATATTACACAGCCACCTTAGGAAAGAGCAGAATTAGTAACATTTGCTAGGAACTTAGATTAAACATCCTTCTGAGAGCAACAGCTGACCTCTTCACCAAAAACAAAACAACCTTCGTGGCTCAGAGCGTTGCTCCTCGCCGCGTGGAGAGAGCCTTACCCAGACTGCTGCTGCCAGTATGAACCAACCTGAAACCACTCGGAAAAAAATATATAAAAAGTCCCAGGCTCTATTACTTCTCCTTTTTTTTTTTTTCTTTTTTTTTTTTCTTCCCCTTGTGAAAGATTGAGAGCGGCTGATTGCGGAGCTGGCTGCCTGCCCTTCGAACCCTCCCTGCACAAGGAAGAGAAAGCAAAAGCAGCGCTCTCCCAGCCAAGCCGACCGTGCAGCTTTTCCTGGCTGCTGCCTGCATGGGCTGAGCTGAAAGCCCAGAAAAGCCCACGGCAAAGCCACTGCTCCCTTCTGGGCAGCGTTAACCTGCCCTGGAAGAGTCCCCGGGGGTGTATCCAGACGAAGGCACCAGGCTTCAGTCGTGACCCAGCCAACCAAGCTCCTGCTACCCGGCCTGGATTGAATTTCTGCATTTTATTCAGCTGCAAGCACTGGATGCGCCTGCTTTCCTAAAATAAACATGCACGACTGCATCTTCTGGCAGCCTGCCTCCCGGACCTCAGCAAGTGGGGATGGCAGCTAGGAGCGTAAACCTGTTACTGGAAACTGCCTGCGTGCAGCAAAGCCCCCCGATTTCCACACCAGTCTCGCAGCTGGTGTGGAAAAACATCCCACTCGTGCCAAAAACCGCGTGCAACGCCGCAAACACGCCTGCTGCTTTTCCTTTCCTCCCCAGCCTTGGCTTTGCAAAGCTTGCTCGTGCTAGAAGCCGTCCCTCGGACAGGATGCTGCCGCTCGCTTTTCCCATGCACATCCTCGCCCCTCGTCACGGCTCTCCGGGTCAATGGTCCCGGCTTGTTCAGCCCGAGAGCACGCCTCGGTCGCTAGGTCACGGGGGCAGAGTCGAGCAGCGTTCCCAGAAAACAGACCGACTCCAGCCGCTTGCAGGAAGAGGCAGGCACGCGAGCCAGACACGGAAACAAGGAGGGCACAGAGCGAACTTCCCCACCTCACCCCACTTATCTCGAATAATTTGGAGGCTCCCAAGGAGACCCCACAGCTGATTTCAGCCCCGCACCGGGGCTGTCGGTGTCCGTGCCCCATGTGCCCCCGTCCTCCCCCTGAAGCATCATTCCCATCCTAAGAAGTAGCGCTGCAAACATCCTCTACAAAATCCTGAGTCATGAGAGCAATTAAAACAAGGAAGTCGATGCTAACAGAGCTGCCACAGCCGTTCCCAGGAGCAGCCTCTGCCCTCCTACACAGAGCTGTGGCTCGGCGCCTGCCTTCCCGCGGGCGCCCCGCTCTGCTTGCCCTTCCTCGGGGCCTTTCTTGGCCAAGGGGCTCTCCCAGGGGAACCCAGCACACCGTGGTGGGCCCGACCTCCACCAAGGAGCAGCCAGCGCATGCAACGGCTTCGCCCATCCCAAGCTCCCTTCTTTCCCACGTCCTGGTCCTGGAAATCCAGGCAGGGCTGCTTGTCTGAAGACAAGCCTGCAAACGCTTCCCGGGGTTGTGAACTGACAGCACAACCGCCACCTCGAAAACCCACGGCTTTAACTCTGCAGCGGGTACCCAGAGCCACGTGGGATGAAGGTTTCATCTTCAGGAGCTCGGGATGGACAAACATCACCGGTGCTGGCAGAGAGGGGTCAGCACCTGCTGTCACAGGGTCCCTTGGGTGTCCCCAGTCCACCCGCAAGCCCAAGCTACCCTCCTGGTGGGACTGCTGCCAGTGTGCTGCCGGTGCCGGGACGGCAGCCCCGCACCTCGCCGTGCCACCACGGGCAGCACCCATGCTGCAGGCGTGCTGCGAACCCACTGACCTCCGCGGGCCTGGAAAATCTTGCAACAGGCAAATTGCATCAGACTTCCTAAACCTTCACGCACCCTCCGCTGCATCCGGCCCCGTTTCCAGCCGCGCCGGTGCCCCGAGGCGCTGTGGGATGCTGCTCGCCCCCTTCATCCAGGCTGCACGTGGCTCCAGCCCTCCACGCTCCCAGGGTTTGCTGCAGCCCTCCAAGGCTCGTCGAGTCGGAAAGCTCCTTCCTCCAGACCTCCAACCCTTCCTCCCCAGTGCTGCCGGGGACTCATTCAGCACATTTCTCAACTCCCTCTCCGTCACTGAAGGCAAAAATGGGACAGCTGCCATCAGGCCAGCAAAGCCTCTTCCAGGAGATTTTTTTTTTTTCCAGCACACCACCCAGACGCGGGGCTGAGCAGGACTGGCAGTCCTGGGACTGCTCTCCCATCACATGGCACCAAGGAAGGGCAGAGGATCCCGACCGCTGCCAGCACCGCAGAGCTGCCATTTCCTTACTGCTCGCTCGCTTCCAAAGCCACGCTGGCAGACCGGAGCATTTTCTTAAGGAAAAGACACGCAAACGCACGCTGCATCAGCTACACTGCCTTTACCATCCCCTCTGGTCTGATCTTTATCAGCACCCTGCTTCTGATTTTGGGTCTTCTTTTCTTAGCTGGATGCTTTGGTTCTTAACATACCGTTAGGTACACACACCCCTATACAAAAAGGCTCCCATCTCCACGCTAGCTGCCAAGGCGTTTTGCAAACGGACACTGGCCAGCTGAGATCTCACTCACAGGCTGCTCCTGGGGCTTTAGGACAGAGACCTCACACTGCGGAGAAGGAAAGAAGCAGCCCACTCACTGGTGGTTTTTATCTGGAGGAATACGAGGCTGCAGAAGCAACCCCTTTTTCTGCCTGTAACTCTCCAAGCATCTGCCCAGCACCGCTGGCCTCCCTCTAGCACCTCGCCCCTTCTCCATCATCGCAGTGCTGGAAAGTTGTGCGCAGCTCCCTCGCCTGCAGAGATGCCAAATTAGATTAAAATGCAAGGTTTTATGCCTAAGCCGCTCTCCCCATCGAATTATCCCTCCTTCTGGCTCACCAGGGCGCACTGCCAGTGCTCGCGTAGCCATAGCCCTGGTGCCGTGACGCTGACAGCTGGAGAAGGCTGCTGCAGCCTCTGGAAGGGCAGAGGAGGCCTCAAGGAGAAGGAAAGCAGAGAGCACGGAGACAGGTACAGCACCTGGAGGCTCCAGGGAAGGAGAAAAATGACCCCAAGTCTCTCCGTGGCCAGCACCGTCTCTCCCAGGATGTCCAGAGGAAGACGAGGCGCAGCAGGACACCTGTGGTGCGGTGCTCCCAGGGCTGGCAGCAAGAGGAGGGGGAACCCCCGGCCCCCGTGGTTCCGTCAGGCTAACAAACCCGACAGCTTGCTCTCCCACACTATCCCTGCTTTGCCTGCTGCCTCCACTCCGCTCTTGTGCCAAGCTCTGCGTAACCGGTCCTTACTCACCGCCCTCAGGGCACTTCATGCAGCTCCGCTCCCTCCTCGCTCGCCCAGCTTGCTGGCACTGAGGTGACGCGCCCCGTGCCGCCCACCGTGTCCCCTCCAGAAAAGACTTCCACCCGTCCCCTTCAACCCTTGCCTGCGTCCCCCTGCCACCACCCTGGTGGCACAGGGGCTTCCCTGCCGCCCCAGCTACCTTTGTCCCCATCCCGCGCACACCTGCGGTCTTTGTGCTCGCCGCTGTCAATGATTTACACCAGGATCTCCGAATCATTAAACCGGGACGGCGCAGCTGCCGCTGGCCTCCCTGCTCTGACTCCCTTTAACAAATCTTCAGCAAAAAAACAAAACAAAACAAAAAAAACAACACTCATTGGCTTCTTTACAGCAAAGATCGAGCCAGGAGGCACCTGATCCTTCTCCGTCCTACGTCCGTGTCCCAGCGCTCCCGGTGAAACACCAGCCCAGCGGGGAGGCTCGCGAGGACGCACGGACACCTCGCTGCTGGTGGGCGTGCAGCGAGCACCCACGCTCCTCCCGGCCCTGCGAGACCTTTGTGTTCCTCGCCTCCCGTGACAATGCCTCCCTGCCCAGGCTCCAGGAGCAACACCTCTGTCATCAGATCACGAGCGATGAGCTGGCAGCTCGGGGAACAGGTCAAACCCCCCCCCGCGCCGTCACGTAGCGAGCTCGAGCAATCTCTCCGGGGCTTTTTTGCTCCACACCTGCCGGGTGAGGTCGGCGTGGGACGCACAGCACGGCGAGCTCTCTGGGGGAGAGCTCAGCTCGTGACACACAAGACGATTTTTACCTCGGATGGAAATGAGGTCATTTAGAGCCTGGCACGACACCTGCGGGGCTGCTCCACCAGCAGGCACGGCAGAGGCGCCGGGGACACAGCTTCACCTTCAGCCTCTGCCCAGGAGGAGCTCCCATCCTGCCGGGAGACCCCCACCGCCCCGGTGTCTCCAAGTCTTTACTGCAGTGCTGAAGCACTGAGGCTCAAGTCAGATTCGGAGAAATAAATCTATTAAGGGAAACCCCTCCGGGCACCCAGCCCCCTGTAGGTTAGCTTCCACCTGCTCAGTGCCGCCACGGTTCTCCCTCTTCCCCAACTGGGTCCTGGGGCTGGTGGGTCCGCACCCTCCTCTGCCAGCCTTCTTTCCAAGTTGTGACACCAAGGTCCTTCCAACAGCCAAGGCGGAGCTGGAAATCCCAGGGATTTTGCCCAAGCCTTGTGTCGGTGAGCCCTGAGGCTCTGGGAGCTGGGGGTAACTCCTTGAGCTGCTCCTTGCCTTGCCCCCAGCCCCAGGGAACAGGCAGGCTGGCAGCTCCTCCAGTCTGCAGCCTCCCTTCATCTCGCTGTCTGCACACAGGCACCCTTCTCATTAACCATTGCTCCTTCTAATTTGAGATCCACGAGCTTGGTCACTAATTTGTGACCCATAAGCTCGGTCACTAATTTGTGTCCCACGAGCCTGGCCTCCACAAAACCCACCTGCAGCAGCAGCACCCTTGTGCAGAGCCCTGCGTACGGAAGGATCCAAGCCCCAAATAACACCAAACTCCCTGAAAAGTCACAAAACCACGTCCTTGCGATGCCCAGCCCACGCTGCGCAACAACACCACCCCCAGAAGGACCCCTCCTCGCACAACGGGTTGGTTTTGGCCCTGATTATCACCAACCAAATTATCCCTGGCTCACCATGGGGAGTATTTCTGGCCAGATCCCCCATCCCAGCTGGGTAAGCAGGGAGAGAATTAAGCAGAGGTCACCCAGCTGAGCAGGGAGGAGCCGTTGATTTGGGCAACTCCTGTTGGTTTTGGCTCACCTCCAGCCGGTTTTATAGCATCTCACCCAGGAAACGTAAGAACACGGAGGGACAGCGGCGTGCGGGCTCCTCGGGCATGCCCCCCATTTTTCTGCTTGTGCTCCCTGCCAGGAGTGCTTCGCATTTCTTCCAGGCACTTCAGGAGTCGTTTCATGCCCGCTCCTTTCCTTGACGCTCCCTTCTGCAGCCCACCCGGCACACCCCAGGAGAGCTCCGAGCCCCAGCGCCGCCGCAAACCAGGGAAAAGTGGGTGAGGAGCCAAACGCTGCTGGAGAGAGGAGCTGGAGGAAAAGCAGCCACAATCTGGCTACAAATTACCATCGAGCCGCTTGCAGAGCAAGTCAAGTTCCAGACACTTCCCATACATGGAGGCTGGGATAATTATTGCAAGGCTTGGCCTTGGGCAGTAAGTCGTTGGGGTTTTGGTTCTGGGCTCCCTGGCTCGGTTCAATCCACCTGTGCTTGCTGCAGAAAGGCTTGGGACAAACAGACCAGCCCGGGAAACTCCCCGTGCTTCGACTCGCTGTTTTCCCTGGTTTATTTCTGATCGTACTTTGCACCTTTGCTGTTTTTTTTTTTTTAAAAAAATTTCCCGATTCTGACATTTCTTGCCACGGAGAAAGGAATTAAAATCCTTCCTGCGGATCCCGCTGGCCTGCCTCATCTCCATAAACTCTCCTCTTGAGCCTGGCAGAGCTTTCAGGCACTATCCCCCGGCCCTTGTGGTACCCTCCCCGGCCCAAGCCGACCCCAGCCTGGGGGTGAGACCCACAAACAACACCCGCTGGGATTTACGGGAACAGCCAGCTCCCACCGCACCCCGCTCCCACCCCGGCGTCGCTTTTTCTTGCGTTCTTTCTCTCCCCACACCTCGCATCCCCGCCGAGGGGCAGCTCTGGAGCCGCACGCCGTGCCGGGAGCTGCCCTCCCTGGGCTCGCTCCGGGAGCGCTGCCAAACCCAGGGCTGCTCGGGGGAAGCAGCCAAGCACAATTTTGCAGTCAGAGCTGGGAGAAGGGGGGGGTGGCAGAGCCTGCCTTGGAGAAGGGGCAAGCCGTGAGGGGGTGGCCAGACCCCTCCTGGGACAGGGACACGAAGCGGGGGCACCATTGGGGAGCTGGGGGCTGCGGGACGGGAACTGGCGGCTGCTGAGGCAGCAGCGAGGAAGGGGCCACAGGAAAAAGGAAGCGAGGAGAAGAAACAAAAGAGGCACGCAGGGAGCCCACATGAGATGGCCGGGAAGGACGGACGTGGCGATTTTGGGGGCTGAGCGAAACAGCACGGCACCAAGCACCGGTGTTCGGCGAGCAGGGGACGGGGTTTTGAGACGGGTGAAAGTTTGCCAGGGATTCGTGCTGCTGCGCACCGGCCGCAAAATTCACGCGGGGTTTCAACCACTTTGGCTGAGCCCCAGGAGCCGATTCCTTCTAAAAACAAGACCAAGAAGAGCTTGTGGTGCTGTTGGGGAGGCAGGCACCTACCTGGGCTGCTGGTGGAGGCTTCCAGCCGGCGCAGGGCAGGGCCCCATCCAGCCCTCGCCTCCCCGAGCTCCCCGCAGAGGTCGGCTCCAGCCAGGCTGGGAGAACCCCGTGCCGTGGAGCCGAGCTCCGCCGAGCATCCCCCGCCGCCGTCGGCTGTCCCGGAGGAGGCACGGCTAGCCGCCCAGCCCTCCCTCCCCAGGCACTTCCCTTCCCTCGGCTTTCCACCCCCTTGTAATTACGCGCAGTTCGAATCAAAGGCATCGCACCCACTTCCGACTGGTTGCAGCGGCGAAGGGCTGGGCTCGCTGGCCCCACACCCACTCACTCCTCTCCTCCACGGGGGGGTTGGTTCCCTTTCTGCTGGGACACCCAAGCCTCAGCGTCCTCCCTCCACGCCTCCAGCCCCCCGAGCGCTCCCCGTCTTTCCAGAAAATCGCTCAGAATTGGCTCAGAAAATTGGGCACCGCTCAGTGCCCGTCGCCCTCGCGCCCGACCTGCCCAGCAGCTCTGCCCGCGACGCTGGGTGTAACGCGGGGCCTGGGACGGCTGGGTTTTAAGTCAATAGGGGCAGGCACGCACTGTGACTGTACGTGACACACAGAAACACGCCGAGGCGGGCCGGGAGGACAAAAGCTCACCAGGAAAGCTGCCAGCCCCCGAGGAACACCCAGCGCTGGTGCCAGTGGGGGTCCGGACGCGACCTTCCCCTTCCCACCCAAGGATTCGGCACAACCCACACTTGGGAGACGGCCGCGGGTTTGCTGGAGCTTTTTCAAGTTCCAAGACAATATTTTTTGGAGGCATCGCAGCGATACAAACAATGGAAACCCCACTGGCCAGTGCTCAGTTCCCAGGACTGACGTTCTCCAGCAAAGGGCTCGTGAGATGTGCTTCCACCGCCACGTTTCGCCCTGCGGGACAGCCCCAAAAGCTCCGGCGGGGTTGGCACGGGGCTTGGCCTTGAACCATCCCCTCAGCCCTCCCTCTGCCCCCCCAGAGGGCCCCCCCCTTCCCTTCCTTTAGGACGGCCACCCCGAGCTGTGTAGGGTGACAAGGTGCCCAAAGCCATCACTGGGTCACCCCCAAACCCCCTGTCCCTGTGCCCTCTCCCCCTGCTTTGGGGACACTTCCCCATGGGGGTTTCACCCTCCTGGCCCACGCCAGAGCCCCCCCCCCCAGGACCCGAAGGTCTCAGCCCAGCACGGTTGCAGCTGGGATTCATCCAACCACCGGCCCCCAACCCCGCCACCATCCTCATGGCACCTGGGACTTGCATGACCAAGACCCATCTCGCTCCCAACACACCACCAAGCGCCCCACTGCCATTTGGGACGCCCCTCAGGGTGTTTTTTTCCCCCCTCCACGAGCGGCAGAGCAGCTCTGCATGGTCCAGGGGAGCCGTGGAAACCCCCTCACCCCATCCCCATTTCCCCGTCCCCCCTCGCCAGCCACGTGCAGGGGATTTTCCACTGACTCACCCGCCCCGCTCCTCCTCCGGGCACACGCCAGCGCTGCCCTTCCCCGTGCCTGATAGCGTCTCGCCCTAATCAGAGCCGCCGAACCGTGCTACGACGACATGCAACGACACGGGCAGGTGTATTTTTTCACCCCCTTGTACGTCTCGTTTTGCATCTTAGGGCTTGGCCACCCAGCGAGGCAAATTCCCACCTCTCCGAGCATCCCCAGCCGCACCAACCTGTCGTCTCGGAGCGACTCCGGCCGCTCGAGCAGGGATCTGCCTTCTCCCCAGGGGAACTGCGAGAAAGTGGAAGAAAAAAAAAAGAACTTTACCCGCTGGCAAGTCTGCTGCTGATCCTGCGCGGGGAGCGGTGCGTCCACGGCACGGGGTCACCGAGCTCCGCTCCATCGCCACGTCGGCCCCCGAGCACCGCCGGCTGCTGGGTTAAATCCTGCCGTCCCGCAGCGGGTCCCCAAGGAGCGCAACCGGAGATGGCAGAGTCCTAAATGGGCTCCTTGTGCTCTTGCTCGCCCTCTCTGCAAAGCTGAACGGGGGCCAGAAACGGACTTTCTCCGTGGCAGCAGGACGAGGGCGTCGTTACGGGGGGATTTAAAGTGCAGGCTCCTGCAAAGCCGGTTCCCACCCCTTGAAATACCAGCAGCGGGTTCCCCTGCCTCTTTCTGCTTGGGGGAGGATGCTTCACACACCTGCAAAGCCCAGGCCAGAGCCTGGCAGCTGCCGGGCTGCAGGAAACCTTCCCAGCAGGATCCAGCCGTGGAGCTCCGACAGAGCTGCCTGTGGTGGCCCCTGCCATGCCCCCAGCCGGGGGGCTCTGCTCCGAGCCCAACCTCGATCCCGGTTGCCCCGAGGGCAGCTCCTGGGGCTGGGGGCAACGCTCAGCTTCCTCCCTCCAGCTCTCCAGTCCTAAAAATCCCCCTGCAGCCCCTTCCATTAGCGGGGCAGGAGCTCCTGAGAGGGCCACACTTGGTTTCTACAATGCTGCTGCTGTTGGCAGCTCTGCATGCAGCAGGGCTTTGCTGAAAGCCTGGGTTTGCAGTCACCAAAATGTGTAAAATCCTCTGAATTTGGAGCAGCCGAAGGATCAGGGAGTGCAGGGACAGGACAGGGAGGAAGAGCTGAGACTGCAGGCCGGGCTCTTGCTCAGTGCGTTCAAAAGGAAGAAAAGCAGCAGCCCTGAGCTGGGGAAAGGAGACATTTCCACACCCTCCTGCTGCTGCCGGAGTGATGGGAGAGCGCAGGGGCCGAACCTGGGCATCTGCAGGTTGCATCGTCCTGGGGAGCAGAGGAACCGGCTCTGTCCCCTTACCCCCCCAGCACTTTGCTGCCCAGGGGATCCCCGGGGGCTGCTGCTGGCTCAGAGGACACGCTGCAGGTCCGACCGGTCCACCCGCCGCGGGAAGTCACCCACCTCTGCTTCAGGCACGCACAAGCCTGGAAGGTGGAAAAGAAAAGAGAAAAGAAAAGAAAAGAAAGGCACCGACCTGCCGCCGATCCCCGTCCCTCTCGGCAGGGAGAAGCCGTCCCTTGCTGCTGCTGCCACGCACCGCAGGGGGACGAATAACTTTGTGTTTCTCCGGGTTTGTGAGTCCTGGATGGGGAAGGGAGTTGCTTTAAGAGAGCCTTGGAAAATGACACCCAAGAGCACAGCGAGGCTGGGAGAGAAGCGCTGCGGCGCTGCTGCACGGGCTGGGTGCTAAAAGCAGAGCAGAAGTTTGCAAATTCGGAATTTTTCCTGCATCAGAGAGCCCAAACAAACCCCAGCAGCCTCAGAGGCAGCACCTAGGGTCCCCAGCACCCACAGCCCGTGACCACCCCAAAAACTGCCTCTGCTGCTTGCTGCACACAGGCTTGGCCCCTCGGCACACAGCACGGGGAGCTGCGGAGCCACAGGAAACCCGCCCAGCTCTCACCTCCACGTCCTGGCTGGAAACCCTCCGGCCTGCTTCTTATCGAGGGCTCTGCGCAGAGCTGGGCAAACACAGCCCGGGTTCACGGCACCAGGCACCAGAAACCCCTGCAAAGCCTGGAGACGTCCCGCGTCCTCAGGGGATTGCTGATCTTCGGCTTTTTCAAGCCCCGGGGCGCAGGGCAGCGAGGGGCCACGGCCGGATTTCGGTGGGGATTTTTGGTGCGTGGCTCCCACGCCGCAGGGACGTGGTGGCAGGGCGCCGGGCTGCAGCTCGGGGCTGCTCACACGATGGCAGCATCGCAGCAGGAACGCAGCGAGGACGGGGAGAAACGCAGCAGGGAAAGAAAACCTCCTGCAGCCCCCAGTGCCCGTCCAACCCAGAGCAGGGAAAACGCAGGTTTGGGTTTTTCCAGCACAGCCTTACCTTTCAGGTCACGTTTTCCAAGTCAGCCTCCCGGTCTTGCAAGCACCCCAAAATCCCCAGACCCCCCAAAAACCCTGGGAACAACAAGGACACGGGCACGCTGCCGCTGACCGCAGGCTTGGAGGGCCGTGGCTTGGCTTTGGCCCCGCTGCAGGTTAAGGACATCAACAAATATTTGAGGGAAACAGCTCCGCGTGTGGCGGCCACGGTCTGCGCTGGGCTTATCTGCTCAGAGGTACACCTCAGTAATGGGTTTTATTCCCATTAACACCCCATTAGCGTGTTAGCTAACGGAGCTGGAGAGCCAGCTGGCAGCGAATGCCTTTTTATTTATTTTTTTTTCCCTTCTTTCCATCGCCTGAACACCCTTCAGCTGTGGCTGGGGGCTGCCACGAGCCACCAAAGCCGGGGACCGAGCCCCGAAAAGCTTTTTTTTAATGGCCCAGCATTTCTCTTGCTGTTCTGAGGCTTTCCGTCCTCCAGCCCCAGAAGCCAGCAGGCACCCAACGCCGGCAAAATACGGGGAAATACCAGGTCCCAACCTCGCCCTTCATTTGCGCAACCCGACCCCAAATCCCTCCAGATTTGGGGCGGAAAACAACCATAAGAGAACGCCTTTTCCTCCTGTTTGCCATCGAGGCCAAATCCAAAGCGGGATGGGGACGGCATCGTGGCCGGGGCGCCCCGGGGTGCAGGACACCCCCACCCCAAAACTGCTGGGACCCCCCCCAGCCCAGTGCCCCCTTCTGCCCCCACCCTCCCAGCCTCCCCCCCACCATATCAGCCCCCAACCTCCGCCTGGCACAGGCAGGTCGGCGAGGAATTACACCACAGGGAGCTCCTCCATACTTTAAAATAAGCTTTATTTAGATTTTTTATATTTTTTTTATTATTTTTTTTTTAATATTTGCATCCATGCCTTCAAGGATCTTCCCCCACTCACGGGGGGAAGAAGTTAAATCTAACGTTACCCATAATCCATATGCTATTTCTCGAAGTTCTCTTAAATAAATCATCCTCTTAGTCATTTTTTTGTATTTCTTTTTTAGAATTATTTCCTAATTTACAAAAAAAAAAAAAAAAAAAAGCTGAAATGCAAAGGAAACTACTCGGTAACAAGGAGATTGCTCGTCTGTTGTTGGCTGAGAGATGAAGTTAGAAAAACGCGAAGAGAGGGAAAAGAAAAAACAGAACAAAAACGAAAAAAGGACAAATGTATAAAAAATGCTGAGACAGAGGCCACCGGGCCCACCCCCAGCACCGCCGCGGCCCCCCCCGCATCACCGGGTTAGAGGGAGCACAGAGCACGAGGGCAGCCGCAGGGCAGCTGCTGGGCTTCAGGACGAGATCCCCTTCGGAACAGGGCGTGCGGAACCGGCACTGAGAGAAAAAGACTGCCGCAGCGTCAGGAAATCATCTCCAGACACCTTTTAAGAGCTTCAAATTGTATCGTGAGCGTTAAAGCGTAAGGGACTTGTCGTAAGCAGAGCGCGGCGCGTGGTTAGTGGTGGTCGGGGGGGGGGGGAAGCGGCCGCCGGCGGGGTGATTTTGGGGCGTTTCGAGCGGATTCCGGAGCTCCGCGGCCGTACCCAGCGCCCCGGCGACGATAATGCCCCAAAAACCGGTGCTGCCCCGCGATGCCGCCTGCCCCCGGCTCCGAGCTCGTGCCGCTTCCCCCCCCCAAGTTTTAATTCCAGCGAAGGGCGAGCACCCCAAATCCGGGAAAAAACAAAGCAGGGAAAAGCCTTATTTTCCTGGAAAACGTTGAGGTTGCGGTTTTTTTGTGTGTGTTTTTTTTTTGTGTGTTTTTTTTTTCTTTTCTTCCAAGGCGTTAAGTGCTCTCGCAGCCGGGACGAGGATGCTCGCGGCCGTCCGACCGCGCCGGTCCCCGGTCCCCGTGTCCACATCCTCCCGCCCGCGGGCAGCGCCCCGGGACAGTACAGTACAAAGAGCCCCGTCCTCCTCCCCCAGCCCTCCCCACCAACATGGAAAAATATAAAACCCCCCCCCAAAATTTCTGCAATAATTTAGTTAGAATAGCTCCTCTCTGGGTTTGTGCAAATAAATTAAAACAACACAAGGAAAGGGAAAACACTTATTCCAGACCGGCAGGCGTTAACGACGAGCCCGGGTGCTGCCTCCTCGGATTTTGGCCAGGGGGACGTCACGGCGAACGTGATTTTGGTGGCTTTTTTTTTTCTTTCTTCCTTTCTTTTTTAAGGTCTCTTAAGACGGCGGGGTCCCCCTCTCCAAGGCGGGTTCCAGAGGCTCCGGAAAACAGCGGTTTCGGACAAGAGACGTCACAAGCACAAAGTGCACGAGATTCCCGTTATTTACAGACACGCAGCAGTCCTTCAAGTTTCAAGTTTCATCAAAAGAAGGAGGGGAGAACGAAAATAAAAAATAAAAAAAAATTCCCCAAACGACAAAAACCGAAGCGACGGACGAAGAAGGAAGAGTTACTGGAATGCAAAAATAAAATAATAATAATAAAAAAAAAAAGGAATGAAAGGGTGGGGGGGGGGGGGAACGAAATTACGACACGACAGCAGGGGTATGCCCCCGCAGGGTGGGGGGGATGTACAGCGGGGTCACCAGTCCGCATCCTCCTCGATGTAGTAGTCGGGGGCCGTGCCGTCGAAGAGCCCGGGGTCGAGGGACTTGCGCTGCTTGCCCCGGGCAAACACCCGCGAGATGGAGCCGAAGCCCATTTTCTCCTTCTTCTTTTTCCGTTTTTGGTCCTCCAGGTCTTCCAGAGACTGCAAAGGGAATTTGTTTTTTAAAACCTGAAGCGTGTGGTCTGGAATTGCTGCCTCCGAGCACACCCCCCACCCCCAACCACCCCCCAATGCAGGGCTCGGGGGGGGGGGTTTGGCACAGGGGGTTCGGTGCCCTACCTGTACAATGGGGTTGTGCAAGTTCTTCTGTACCGGTCCGGGGCTGTCCCCCTGCAGCAGAAGGGGACGGAGGGCATTGAAACAGCGGGAACGCAGCACGGGGACCCCGCAAGGACACCCCCCCCCCTCCCTGCAGCCCCCCCAGACTTACGTTGCAGAGCGAGTGCGTCCGATGCCGGGGCGAGTTGATGTCGCTCGGCGTGGACGAGCGGTCCCCTTCTGCCGCCGACGCGTCGGAGATGATGGACGGCTGCCGGGAGTGGCAGGGGCTCACCCGGACCGCTGCGAGGCAGGGGAGGCAGCAGGGGGTCAGCAGCACCCCCCCGGGAGGGAGGCAGAGCTCAGGCACGGAACTGCCTCTGTGCAAGCTCCAGCTCCCCGTGCAAAAGCCCAGACCTCACGCAGAAGCTGCCCCCTCTTGCAAAACCCCAGCACCACCCGTGCGAAAGCTCAGATCCTATTCAAAATCCCAGCACCCCCCCCCCCCGGCAAAACCCCAGCTTGCCGTGCAAAACCTAAACCCAGGCACAACCCAAGCAGTCCCTACGCAAAAACCCAGATCCTATTAAAAACCCCAGCCTGCTGCACGGAACAAACCCGTGCAAAACCCAGGTACCCTCCGGGCAAAAACCCAGATGCTATTCGAAACCCCAGCATCCGCCGTGCAAAACCCCAGCCTGCTGTGCAGAACCCAAACCTGTTCAAACCCCAAAGCCGTGCAAACCCCAAAGCCGTGCAAAACCCAAGTGCCAACCATGCAAGACCCAGCCCACTGTGCCAAACTCTGGATGCGACTGACAGCACTCCTCTGGCGAGCGGATTTCCACCCTAACCAAGGCAGCCACGGCCGTGCCGGCGCTCCCCAGGCTGCTCCCGCTGCTGGTTTCACCCCGGGACCCCCCCATGCATTTGAGTGCCCATGTCTGGGGTTTTACCTTGCCGGTCGGCCGAGTGCTGGGGGTGCGAGTGGTAGAGGGTCTGCTGGCTCTGCCGGATGGCGGCCGTCAGCGGCAGGTCGGCCTGCAGCACCCACTCCTGGTTGCCGTTCAGCACCGTCTCGCCCGGCATGGCCAAGGAGTGGCGCTTGGGGACGTCCTTGGTCAGCGTGGCCAGGGACTGCTTGGCCTGGGGAGGACACAGAAGGGGGGGGACGGAAAAAGAAGGACGTCTCCTGGAGCTGCAGGAGCGGCAGCAACGCGCGGCGCAAAACCCACACTGCCCTGTGCAGGTGAGCGGCCAAATCCCTGCAGCAAGGACACCCAGCTCTTTTCCATCCATGTTTTTGTTTTCTTCTGCTAGTATTGCCACAATACAGTGACACCGCGTGCAATTGTCACGGCGCTGGGGCCAGCATTTATCCCCGGTACCCACGGTGGTACAGAACACACCCCCTGCGATACTGCAGCGAACGCTTCGGTGCAGCATCGCGGCTCAAAGCCAACCCAGCAGCACTGCTGCAAGCACCCCTGTGCAATACTGCAAGGAACACAGAACCTCACCAGAACTCCCCGGGGTCCCCAAGCCCTCGAGCTGCTGAGCCGAGAGCCCGCAGCAGCGCACGGGGCCGACCCTCGGCCGCTCGGATGCTTCTGCAGCTTGAGCCCACGGCCACGCCAGGGCACGGGCGGGTGGTGGAGGTGCAGGGGCTGAGCTCACCATGGCCAGCTCGGCCTCCAGCTCCTTCATGCGGTTGTCTTTCAGGTCGAGCTGGGAGCGCAGGGCGCTGGCGTGGTCCGTCGCCTCCTTGGCTTGCCGCCGCAGCTCCCACTTCTCCCTCTCCAGCAGGTCTTTCTCCTTCGCCAGGGCTTTCACTGCGTCCTCGCTCTCCTGCGGCGAGCCAGAGAAGCCATCAGGATGGGGGGAACGGCCAAAAGAGACCCCCCAGCTCTCCCCCACAGGCAATGGCAACCCCGTGCCCTGAAACCAGATGCCCGCTCCCCAGATCAGGATGCCTGCACTGTGCCCGAAACTTGAAGACCCCCACCAGCGCTTCGACCCAACTACTTGCTTCTCCTGCAGTGCCCCTTCGCGTTGGAAATTGCAAGGGATTTCTCACAGAAGGGGAAAAATGTCCCTCTGGCTCTCCCCGGCCTACCCCAAGCTGGCTGCGAGTGCTGCTCCTTTGGCACCCGCCTTCAAAAATAGCAAATTTCTCTCTTTGCATGGAAAAAAGCCCAGAATAGCCGCCGGAGCTGGGTTCCCACGCTCGCCTGCGCTGGTGGAGGGCTCCACGCAGGCAAACCATGAGCACAACAGGAAACCGTGCCTACACCCCCCGGCTTTCTGTCCATAAAATGTCCAGAAAAATGCTATTTATAATCAAGCAACGTGCTACGGTTTGTGCGGTCGACAAGTTCCTAACCTTATGGGCCCCACGTAAAGCATGTCCTCGGGAACAAGCTGCCTTAGGGTTTCAGCCAGCAGAAGAAGACTGAATAAAAGCAAAACCCCGCTGAATAAAAATGCAAATAAAAGCCCCACCTGAGCCTTCAAAGCCAGCATTTCCCCCCCGGTGCAATAAAAGAAAACCCAACAGCCTCACGCCGGCGCCCAGCCTCACTTTCCGGTGCTGCTCGTAGTTGCGGATGAAGTCGCGGAGCTGCTCCTCGCGGCTCTCCAGCGTGGCGTAGAGCTGCTGCATCTGGCTCACCAGGTCCGTCTTCTCGGCTTTCAAGCGCTTGCGGTCAGCTTTCATGGCTGGGGGGAAAAAGCACCGGGGTAAAAGCAGCCACCGGGGTAAAAGCAGCCACCGGGCTCCCCCTCCAGCACCTTCGTTTGGCAAGGACCCAGCAGCGACGCGGTGACCGCGGGGAGCGCCCCCGGCTCCCTCCCCACGTCTCGGGGGACCCCTCTGCCTCGCCAACAAGCAGCACGGGGGAGCAGCGCTGGGGCTTCACACCCCGCAGCGGCAAGACCCGAAGCAGAGATGTTGGGAGGACACTGTGCAACCCGAGGACTGGTGCTGCGCCCACCCCTGGCAGCCTGCTCTGCGTGGGATGCGCTGAGCAGAGCGAGTCCTTCCCACCCTGCCCCACGCAGCTCCTCCGACCCCAAAACGGAGTCATTTTGTGCAGGGGGCTCATCAAAATTCATGCTAATGCCCAGGTCGGCGTTGCATCATTTAGGAGCTTGAGGATGGCAGTAAATAAACTCCAGCTCTGCTTGAGAACCGCTGCCCAAAGTGCTTAAAAACTGCTGGGGCTGTGATTATTTTGGTGCTTCGTCCTTGTAGCACGTGCTCCAAACCCTGCCCCACAAGCGTCACGGGGCACCCATGGAAAAAGAGATTTGGGAGCAAAACCGGTGCTGCAGTGTCAGGGTTCAGCCCAGAAAAACGCTTTTCCTGGCTAAATAAACCCAGGCGGCTGAATTTCGCAGCGAGGATTGAGATTTTTCCCCATTTCTGTCTATTTTGATGGGTAAACTCTCAGCGGGCACGTTTCCACGAGGAGCAAGCAAACACGAGGGGAAACCATCGGGCGCAGCGGGGGGAGCTGCGGGTGCCCGTCGTGCCCGGTGCCTCCAGCCCGCGCCTCGGCACCGCGGCAGAAACCCAGGTTCCTGCTGCAGACCCAGCCCTCCCTGCCCCGACGGCAGGCAGCTGAGCAATCGGGCTGCGAGACCGAGTGAAAAGCAATAAAAAAAAAAAGGGCTCCGCGTGCCTTTTGGCCCTGAGAAAGCAGGAAGTTATTAAACACCCTTTGACCCCGCAGCGGTCATCGCCCTCGCTGCTTCGCAAGCAGGCGAGCTTTGCAAGGTGTCCTCGTGTAGAAAAAAAAAATACCTGAACCCAAACGAACACAGAAGCCACCCGAAAACCTGCCAGAGGCTGCACAGGCACACGTGAAACGCCGGCAAAATCCCCTCTGGACGCGTTTGCAAGGAGGTGCTGCTTCCCCTTGGGTTTGCCAGCAGCCAAGGCTGCGGCAGTGGCGCTGCAGCCCCATCCCCACGCGTGGGTTTTCCTTGATGTCCCCAGCCCCACGAGCAGCATTTCCAGCCCCGTTTTGTCCCATGGCATCCTCCCCGTCCCGTAATTAGCCGCTTCACCTCAGGATGCCAGCTGGCTCTACACCATTCCCTTCTCCCCACATGTAGCCGGGGCTGGGGACGCTGCACCTTCCCAGGCCCGGGCTCCAGCAGGAGCCACCTCTTCTCTCCGAGCTGCGCCGCGTCCTCTCCTTTGTCCCCACGTCCCCTCGGGTCCCCCCATCCATGGGGCTGCGTTTCGCGGTGCTGCCAGACACGGAGCAGCCCCGTCGCTGGGCTGGTTTCCCCGTCAGCACAACAATTTGTGGTTCCTCGGCGTGGCACGAGGCTGCTCGAGGCTGCTCGCTAGGAGAAAAATATGAAAGCTCCCCGGAGCAGGGCTGGCTTCTTCCCTCGGGCAGGGAGATCCCCTCCAGCATCCCCCTCCAGCCGAACAGCGTTCCTCCGAGCAGCTTCGCTCCAATATTTGAGGGCTCAAAACTTCACAGAAAGGGGAAGTTCCCCCAAAACCGGGCTGGCGAGACGCCCGCAGACCGAACCCCTCCGGTTTTGGGCTCTTCACCACACACACCCGTACATATTTCATTTTCTCAAGGAAAATGAGAGGCTCTTAGAAAAGTTTAGGTCAGATTTGCACCCTCCGAAGCTGAAGGTGACAAAAGGCTCCCACCAGACTTAACTGAAGAGCCGGTTCCCCACAGCACACAGCCCACTTCCACCCGTGGGAGCACTCGGAGTCCTTAAAGGTCTACGGGAAACTCTTCAGCTCCTGCACCACCACCACCAAAACCAAGAAAACAACAACAAAAAAACATTCAGAAGTTATTACGAGGAGACAAGTACGCGGCCTCTCGAGGTTTGGTATCCGCTGAGCAGAGCTAAGCTGAAGCCCCGTGGATGCTCGCCCTGGGCGTCCTGCTGCTCCTGCCCTGCGCCTCCAAAAGCAGCGGGGAAAAAGAGGTGGAAAAGGTTTCTGGTCGAACGCCTCTCTGCTGGGGTCAGCCAAGCTGCACCGGCACAGCGAGCGGCTCCAAGGACAGCTCCACATCCGTTTCAGATCATATTTGAGAGATCTGCTAAAACAAACTCTTGTATTTTCCACTCGCGGTAGCGCTGCTCGCCCTCCTCCAGAGCCCGTGAGCTCCTCAGCTTAAAGAAAAGATTTATCGGGCGTTTGAGAACTTCCCTCCCAACCCGGCTCATCGGAAATTAATCGAAAAAGGCAGGGGAAAAATAGAAAGTTATGCAAAAGCGAGCCGGGCTGCCAGCAGCTCCGTACCTGCTTGGCAAACGAGCCTGGCTAATTACGCAGGGCAGCCTCAGGGGGCTCGGTCGGGCCCTCACGGCACGTCCCCTGGACCTCCCGGCATCGCATTTTTGGGCAGAGCCCATCCAAGCGAAAACGCCACCCCCGTCACCCTCTGAGTGCAGCTTAGTGCCCGTAGCTCGTCCCTGCGACACCCAACCTGCATGGCACGGCACGGCCAAAACTGCTGTGACAGTGCCACCACCCCCCGGGCCCCTTTTGGGCCTCTTTGGGATGGAAATTGGCCAACGTGTGCTAAAAAGAGACATTTCCCCTCCTAAAACGATGGTTGTTAGTAACTAGTGGCTTCCCTTTCGACATTAAAATTCTCATCTTGGATGAAGAGACGACGAGCCAGGCGGTGGAGGCACCACCGAGCCCCGGCTTGCTTGGAGAGCCTGCGGCTGATAACTTGGGTTCGTTCTCTTGGGAAGGTGCTAACGGAGGGAAAAATGGCCAGCTCTGCACAGGAGGGCCACGAAACGCCGTCCTGTCGCGTTAACATTCACTTAATTTCTCCTGTTTCCCCATCCCGACCGTGAAATTCCATGTTGTCACCGTGACCAAGGCCATAAAATCGGGCAGCCCCGCGCGGGGCTGGCAGCGCAGGGCTCACTTCGCAACGAGATTCGGGCTCGCAGCGCCTCCGGGGGCCCCGTCTCCTATTTCTTTGCTCCCTCCCCGGAGGAGCACGCAGAGGGGTTTTGCAGCAGCTCTGTGCCACCGGGGGACAGGGCTCGGAGCCACCAGGCAGGGGACGGAGCCCACCAGGCTGCGCGCCCCCCGTGGAGGGGACGCTGTGCCGGATTTGTGCCGGTTCACGCTCCGGGAGGAGGAGAGGAGGACGTGACGCAGCACGAGAGGATTTCATTTTGGACATTGGAGAAAAAAAAAAGGGTGCAAGCGATGGAATTAGCCCAGAGGAAGGAGCGATAAAACAAAACCCCGGTCTGAGCCACTCCAGCACATCCTGTGCCGCGTCAGACCCAGCCCGTCCTGCGCCGGGGCGCTGTAAATACAGATCTGCTCCCCGCAGGAAGGGCTCGGTGGCGGGGGGACGCGTTTCGGCACCAAGGTGGCTTCATCCAGTCCTCTCCACGGCGAAACCAAAGCCTTGCGGAGACGCCGGGGCGCTGCAGGGGCTGCGGCAGAGGCTGGAGCCTCCCCTTCCCTCCCGCCGCCTGCCCGGCACTTCCCGGCGCGCCGCCAGCCGCCGGCACGGATTTCCCTATCGCTTCCCCAGCGCTTCCCCGCTAGCGACGCGGCCGCCCGGGAGGATGCTGCGGCCCCAGAGGCCCGGCCTCCGCCGGGATCCTGAGCCATGGAGAAGCCTGGACAGGTTTGCAGCAGCTCCTGAACCCGCGGCCATCGGTTCCCCAGTCGGCGACGCCGGCGGACGCGGTTTTTATTGGGAGTTTTCTGCCCTTTTTCCCCATTTCTCGCCGTGTTTCTCTCCGCGGGAAGGAAGAAAAGTTTCTGCCCAGCTCACGGGGACGGATCCAGCACCGGCGGCTTCTCCAAGCGAGGGGGAAGCTTTCCAGCATGGGAGGGAAGCAGCAGTGGTTTAAAACCACTTCTTGTTCCACCACCGAGGCCCTCCCCATCCCACCCATCACACCTGCAGGGAAGTCCTGGGAAACAAATCCCAGCGGGCCACTAAAAGCCCAGTAAAAATATACAAATATTCCTTAACCACCCCTGATTCTCAAACCCATCTCCTTTTTTTTTCTGCACTGTCCTCTGCAGAAGTGTCCATAACCTTCTTGTTTTGGGCAAAACTATCGAGCCTTCAGATTTCTCTGCCCTGGACACCTGATTCTGCATGGACAGTGGCAAAAACAGCTGACAAGCAACACCTCCTAGCCCTGTAACAGGGCAGAAATTTCTAAAAAAGGCCGATTCCTTTATGTGCACATCCCCAAAGAACGACGACACAAAAAAGCAGATGGACCAGGGGTGATTCCTGCCCCCCCCAGATCCCACAGCCAAACCCAGCCCCGTGCAGTGCCCCCACGCTGGGTACATCACCCTGCTGTACTCCTTTCCAGTTTATTCAGCAGGAAGAGTTTTTTTGGGGGGGAGGAGAAGCTATGCCGGGAGGTTTTGCCCTGCACAACCCATCACCGGGGCGTGCAGCGAGCTCTTCCCACGGGAGGACGCACGAAGCACGCGTGCATGGCCCGGAGCCCTGCTGCTCCCCTCCTAAAGGGTCCAAGGAGCTCAAATCCGAACCAAGCCCGTCCCGCAGCATTTTCCAGCTGCGTTTCAGCTTGGTTTTCCTCTCTATTTAGCGGCAGAGCTTCGCAATGCCCCGAGCGCTGCGTGCTCCCTATCCCCCAGCCTCGGCGGGGCAGTGCGAGGATGCTCGGGGAACATCCCTTGTACCCAACACCCCCCCTTTGCACCACCTCACCCAAACACGAGGGCTGCCTTCTCCTTCCCTCATTACCTAACTCGTGGTGATGCTCCGGGGTTCCGGGACGCCTGGAAAAAAAAGCCCTTTAGGGGCAGCCCTTACCCTGCAGAGCCTCCTTGGCGCGCGCCAGCTCCTGCTCCTTCTGTGCCAGCTGCACCTTGAGCTCGGTGGCCGAGAGCACCTCGGGGGACTTGGTGCCGTGCGTCTCCTCCAGGTCTTTCGACAGCATCTCCTTCATTTGCCGGAGCAGGTGGACCTCCTCCTGCAGCTGGGCCACCTCTTCTCGCAGCAGCGCTGGGGGAGAGGGAAAACAACGCCGGCACGTCAGCGCCGCCCGCTCAGGACCCAGCCGTGGGTTAACAGCAACAAGTCACACTACAGAGCAATAAATAGCAACACAAGAGTGGTAAATGAGTTCATTAACGAGAGATCAGAGGATCATTTAGGTTGGAAAAGACCTCCGAGATCATCAGTCCAACCGCCCAAGCAACGGTAAGTAATAAGAACAATCGAGAAGCCGCTCCCCACCCAAACCGCCTGAAAAACCTGAAATCCAGAAAATTACCGAGCTGCACCGGAACGTTCAAAGCACCGGAGCAGCAGCCACTGGAGCTGCTGCCTCGCAGGGACGGCTGCTTGCGTGGCCACGGAGCTCTGCAGCACTGCCCCGTGCTCGGGATGCATTTAGGAAATCCCAACCACCTGCTCCGGGGCTGGGAAGGGGAAGGCGCTGCTTCCACGCCTTGCTCCCCAGATTTACGCCCAGCAAAGCAGCTGCTCTTGCGAGCATCTCGGCGCGTCCCGGCCCGCGTTCAGGCGCTTTGCCCTCATTTCCACGCTGCACCCACAGCCCTCTTTTCCCCTTCCCATCCTCTCCCTGCCCCATTGGAGCCAGATGTTGCCGCTCCAACCCACTCACGCGAGCACACGAGCAGCCTGCCTGCGCTTTTCCACGTCCTGTTGCTCAATCGCCGCCTTTGAAAAAGAAAATTAACTTGATTTGTCCTTCCACGTAAGCAAAAAAAACCTTCCCGGGGTGAACCAACTACCAGCAATAGCGTAATTGGCCATTTCTGCCTGTTTTCCCCCAGAACAGCAGCGGGCTCGGGGATGGGGCTTCCGAGTAACTGCACCGCGGCTCCCCAAACCGGGGCAGCAGCCTGAAACCCAAAGGCTGTGCTGAAAAGAAACCCCAGCATGCACGGTACAGTTCCTGGTTAAAAAAAAAAGGATTTGATTATAAATATTATTTATATATAAATAGGAAAAGAGATATCAGTCTAAAAAAAATAAGTAGATGTTCTCTCTCCACTCAGATGTGTTTAGGTCCTTTCCCTGCCACCTTTCAGCCAGTCTGGGCACAAAATATATAGTTTTTTTGTGTTTTTTTTTAGTTTATTTCTGGAAGAAATGGACTTAGTGACCCCTACCTGTGTGGCCGCTTCCCACCCTCCCGAAAGGTGGAGGAAAAGCTGGAGGAAAAACCCAAATTGCCCAAGGCCAGGGCTGGGGCGAGCCCCCGGGACTGCTGCACCCCGACGTGGTGCCCGGGTCCCTTCGGTGCCCGAGCCAGCAGCTGCTCTGGAAAGGCATAAAATCTGGTTTGCATACTTGAAATGCTTCCCTTATGAAAACTGGCAAGGCCTCGTTCTGTAAATTATTTAGCAATAAAGTCACTAACGAGGAACATTCGAGCTCCGGGCTGGGGATTTCATTAAAGTCCAAAGTGCTTTCTTGAAATCCTTGCAAAAAGCTTGAATAAATACGCGTCCGAGGAGCTTGGCTCAGCTCTGCCCGTGTTCCCGTTTCCCGAGGGGCCGGAGAAATCCCGAGTTTTGGCCTCCGGCGTGCAGGAAACCGAGGGAAACGCGAGGGGCAGGGCCCGGAGCGGGGGCGCACAGGGAGTGCTCCGGGGGCGCATTTCTGAGACCACGCCACCGAGCGCCTTCGTTGCACGTCCCCAGGCGAGGACAGGCACGGAGGGGACAAGACACAGGAGCGGGACGCACGTGGGTGCTGCGGAGGATCTGCAGCAAGCCGCTCACCTCCCCGAAATCTCCCCGAAATCCCATTCCGGTTGCACGAGCGACCCTGCAGCCTTGCCGCCCTGGGCACGAGGCTCGCTCGTGCAAACCCCACAAACCCACCGATGGCCTTTAATTCCCTTTTTCCCCCACCCCGCTTCATTTCCACCCTCGGTTTGGCTTTTTTCTTGCCCCGGGAGCCACGGTTGGCAGTTCCCTGGCAAATGATTAACCGCAGAGCAGGGAGCGCAGGGCAGGGCGGGGAGCGCAACGCGGCCACCCCGGGTCCCCCCACCCCGCGCCTTGATCCCAGCTCAGGTCACGTAGGTGCCCAAGACATCCTCCCGCCGACCACAGCAACCACAGCCCCGCAGACACAGGAGAAAACTTTTGCAGAAATTAAAACGAAGACCCACAGCCAGCTGCAGGTCCAACGAGTGCAACGGAGACACGAGACCGAACCCGTGAAGCACGTGCGGGCTCCACCGGGCTGGTGGTCTCCGTGCAAGCAGCGTCACTTCCCTTGCTTTTTAATTTTATCGGGAAGCTCTTTTATCTGCTGTCTAACTTTTAAAAAACTTTAAAGCCCCTATTTTGATGTTAAAGAGCTGATTTTTCTACAGAGCTGCACAGTCGGCTTGAGAGAACGAGCCCGAACCGCGGTGAGGATTTCACCGAGGACGCCGGCGCTGTGTTATCGGCATACATCCACGGGGAAAAGCACAGCCCCAAAATCCAAGGTTCGAGGGGAAAAATCGGGCATCGTGCTCTGCTCAAACAGCACCAGACACGCCAGGAGCTGCTTCAGCCCCCGGAGAAGTCTCATCCTCCTCCCTGCCTCCTGGGGCTGCCTCCGCTGCTGAAGCCAGAGACGGGCTTAAAGGCAGTAACCCACGGCGCTGATCCCAGAAAGGTTTTTAAAGGTTTTTTTGGGGGAAAGAAGCCAGAGTTTCGGGCAGGTAACGTGCAGCACGGGGCTGGGCCGGGCCTCAGCACCTAAAGCAAGGGCCCCGGGCCCCAAAAAGTGCCGCTTCCCGGCAGCTCTTTCCTTGGGAAAGTCCCAATAACGGGGAAAATAAGGCCGATTCTTCGGGAACCTCGGCTCAGCCCCTACGCCCCTGCAGCCCTGGGGGGATTTTGGAATTGTGCAAAAATGACCTAAAAAGAAACATAATCCACGGCCCCAGCCCCGCCGCTGCGAGCGCGAAGCCGCGGTGCCTTGAGCTGCTCTTTTAACCCAAACCTGCTCATATTCAACCCAAAGGGGCTCGGGTTTTGGAGGCTGGGGCTCGCAGCGACGCTCGCGGCCTCGCAAGGTGGATTTGGGGCGGCGGCAGCCCCCACGCCCAAATCCTGCCCTTTGCCACCTCCCCCTGCGCAAAAACCTGCCGCAAGGCGCTTTCCTCTGCCTTTTCATTCGCATTTTTTGCCTCCTCCTTTTGCTTTAAGCCCCTTTTTTATTATTTTTGGGGGTGGTTTTGTGCCCTGCCTCCTAACGGGGCGCTGCAGTTACCGGCGGGAGCTCCCCCCCCCTCCTCCAGCCCCGCAGCTTTGAGAGCTGCCACAAACGGGCAGCTTGCGAAATTAATGCAATTTCAACGTTTCCCAGACTAATTGATGAAAACTACCATTCACACCGAAATAATTGGCTGTTAATTATATTTTCGTTGATAGCATTAAACTTCCCTGACACTGCCGGATCCTACATCCTTTATGCTTTGAGCACTGATTAGCGTTAACAGACAATGTAAATAATAGATTTTTTTTTTCTTGAATTATTATTTTTTTTACATTTTTTTTTGAAGCATCTGCAGGAATAGCTCTGCACGGACAGCTCTGAGCTTTCCCCTCCAGCTCCCGCAAATCCCAGCTCTGGCTGCTCTGGAGCACACCCCCCAGGCCACGGAGCCTTTTCCTGGCCCCCAATTTCGGAACCATCCCCTCACAAGATTTTTTTCCCCGTGCCACTCCGCCGTCACGGCCGCTACGCACACGCCTTTGCCATCAGAGGGCATCTATTAAAAAGGACTGCAACGGGTTTCCTGGCAGCGGGGTTTACGGTGGCGCGGCTCGTACCTCGGCTGGGAGCTGCTTTTCTGCCATTTTTGCCATTTTCACCATTTTTCACCATCAGATCCGTGCCCACGGAGGGCACGGGGAGACACTCGGCCCCTCCTGCCTCCCGCACAGCCTTGGCCCGGGGGTTTTATATTTGTGTGCATATAATAAACGTATAAAAACATGCCTCTGTATAGACACACACACACTCATACATCTCCCTCCTGGGACACAGGGATCACAGGAGAAAGAACAATATCAGACAAAAAAATAAGGATTTAAGCCCAGGGATGTGTCCGACTCGTCCCTGACCAAGCACCCCACCAGTCCGGAGAGCTGAGCAGCTCTGCTTTGGAGCCGCGCTTTTGGGTGCCCCAGCCAGGATCACCCCAAACCCTCCAAGCACCACGGGACCGTCGGCGTTCCCCTCCCGGTGCATCCCAACGCGCAGTCAGTCGGGGGAGAACCTACCCACAGAGTCACCAGGTTCCCCTAAAACCCCCCAAAACACGCCTGGCAGGGGGAGCAGAAGGCTGAGCGCCTGGGGACGAGCTGACAACCCGACGCAGGCGGGGATGGGAGGGGAGGGCGGGGGGGGTTTGGGGGCTTCCAGGGTCGGTTTGGGAGCAGCGGGGCCGTGACCTCGGCGGCACCGCGGTGACACCCTCGCGAGCGGCCGCGCACCCCACAGGGCGCGGTGGCGGGTGGCTTTTTGTTCCTTTCGCACATAAAATAAAATAAAAATAATATATATCTTATACAAAAATATATAAAAAAGAAGTTAAAAGTTGGAGCTCCTCCCTCCAGCCCCCTTACCCGCGGGGGCCAGGCCGGGACGCATCCTGCCCCGCGCGTCCCCGCCACCCGCTGCCGCCGTCCCTCGCCGCGGCCGCGGAGACGCGCGGGGGGCCATCGCCCGCTCCTCCTGCTCCGACTTCATGGCGCCCGCTGCCCCGTCGCCACCGCCGCCGCCTCCCCGCCGCGGCTCCCGGCCCTGATGTCACGCCGGAGGAGTGGCCTGGCCCGGGAGTGAACCGCCAGGAACCGAAGGGCGGCGGAAACAATCCCCGGGGCCGGCCGCCGTGGGGAAACTGAGGCACGTGGAGGCACCTCCTTCCTCGGCTCCCCACCCGCTGCGCCCCTGTGTCCCTCACGCCCCCCCCCACCAGAGCAGAGCTTCTCGCTCTGCTCACGCAGCCTGCCGGAGGGATGCGGGGAAGGCACCGGGGTGGCTCCTGGTGCCCGGCTCCTTGCTGCAGGCTGGGGGGCTGGAAAGGTTTTGGGACGGCGCTGGCTGCACCCCAAACCTGGATGTGGGGAAACTGAGGCACGGCCCCGAGAGGCAGCCTCGTGATGGGTGTGAGCGGACAGACAAAAAACGCCCAGACCACGGGGATGGAGGGCAGCCAGGACCCCCAGGGGGCTTCCATTTCCCCACGCGAAGCCAGCAGTGCGAGGACAAGCGGGCGCTGCTGGTAGGTGACCGGGGATGGAGCAAGGTGCAGGGGGATGTCCCCAGGCCAGGGTGTGTCCCGAGTCCCCGAGCACCCAGGAGCGGGTGCTCCGCACCCAGGGAGCCCGTGAGTAAGCCGGGAGGAAGGTTCGGGTTCGCGGGCTCGCCCTCGTCGTGGCTTTGCTCGGCCGAGCCCCGTTCCTCACCCGCAGCACCCGCAGCGCTTGGAGCGATGCCACCCGCGGGGGGTTCCCTGCTCGCTTCCTCCTTAAAACCCCTCTGCAAGGCGTGCGGGCAGCGGGTCTCGCACCCTGGCTGTGCGACCAGCACCCACGGCAACGAGACTGGGGTAAAAGCCGGGATTCCTTAGGGACACGGCACGAAACCGGGCACAAGCCGGCAGCTTGGGCTCGGTTTCTCTCGGAGGGGCTGCTTCAAATTTAAGCTCAGCCCAGGAGGGTGGTGCAGGGCCCGCAGCACGCTCGATGGCATCCCGCACATGCGGCCACCTTGCGGGCATTCCCTCTTTGCCCTGCCACGACCCTGCAGCTGGGAAGGCGATGGGAAAACCAAAGCCAAACCTCGCCTTCTGCTTCTGCAAAGATCCCCCCCCCCTGTGTGGCTGCAGGGTGCTGCTGCCTTCGCTGTGGGCCCATCTCCCCGGGCAGGGCTGCACGACCGGCAGCTGCTGCAGGAGGGGAGGAAGCAGCAGCCGGAGGCTGGATTTTTGTCCATTGAGTCACTTCCCGCAGATTCCAGGCAAGGGGCCGGGCTCTTTCTCCCCGTGTCCAGCGGGGAAAATCACTGCGTGCCCTGTGCAACCTCCAGGAGCCCCGTGCCCCCAACCTCCAGGAGCCCCGTGCCCCCAACATCCAACCTCCAGGAGCCCCGTGCCTCCAGCTTTCCCAGTCGGAGGTCCACCAGTGTTCGAACCGTTCCTGGGTGCAGGAGCAAGCAACCCTTGGGAGTCCACCACCAGATCTCCCAATTCCTTCAAGGCTAAGCCAAATCCCCTTTTTCCCCCAAAAAAAACCACCTCCAACAGAAGCAGGGGGAACAAGCCGGGGTCCCAAAGTGCTTCAACGCCACCCCGAAAGGCGCTGGTCTCACCGAAACACCCGACAGCAGCTGGCGGATAACGAAACCCAGCCGCAGCATGTGGAGCTAGGTAGGGCTGGCACGGGACAGCCCGGCTCCGGTTTCGGTTTCTCTTCCCGTTGGATTACGCCGTCATTAAAAAATGCATCGAGGAGATGTTGCAAAACAGAGCAGCTTTCCCTTTTTTTTTCTTTTTTCCTGGTAGCTTTTAGGGAGGCCAAGACCTCGATAATCAGTAAGTGTTGATTTTCCCCTTCTTAAAAATAACCTCGTCCAGGGAGGACAAGTGCCGGGGCGCTGCCTCCCAAGGATGCTCCGATTTGGTGCCATTTCCTCAACTCATTACACTTTTTTTTGTTTTTTTCCCTTTTTCTTTTTTTTTTTTACCATCAGAATTACGGTCGCTGTCACAGAATTTTATGCCTAGCGACTTCTGGCGTCCTTAGGATGTTTTCATTCAGATGCTAAAACGCTGTAATGAGGCCGAGACAATGGCCCGCAAAAATAAAACGATACAGATCAAAATAGACGGGATTTGGTCAAAAAAAAAAAGAAAGAAAACAAATACAAATTATCCATCCTAATTAGCGATCAGACAGTAAGCAGGGGGAAATGGAAATAAAAATGATGCATTCTTGGGAATTTGTCTTGCAAGTTTTTCGAGCCGCGGATGTCGGCAGGACGTCACCGCCGCACGGGGACACCCCGTGCTGCGTCCCCATGCTGCGGTTGTACTTGGCGGTCTCTTTGGGGCAACTCTATCGAGTTTTCAGAATTTGCTTAAACGGAGATTATTGACAGACACCTCGTGGCCTCCAGACCGGCAAAAAGTTCATCGCAGCTTTGCAACAAGCTTTGCGTCTGCTGCAGGGAGCGAAATGCAGGCTCTCCAGCAGCCTTGAAGCCCTCGGAATTGATGTTTTCCTTTTAAAAATTAAAGGGGGGGGGGTGGAAGCACACTTAATACAGATTCAGCGTTGTTCTGGGCGTTACATTATTCATCAGACCTTGCCCTGCGCCGTGCTGCAGCGCATACATTTCCATACACGATGGCAACGAAATCGCACGACTCCTGCAAAGCCGCGATAAAGCGTCCGCCCCGGCTGCTGCAGCAGCACGCTCGACGGGCCGCCGCTCATTAGCGGCGCGTAATTAAGTTCCTGCACATCGAGGTGCTGCTGCACGGCAGCTCCCCGGTTCCTGCGGGTATCCGCTGGAGTTTCGGAGCACCTGGCCCACGTCGCGGACGGGCACGCCGCTGCGCGCGCACGGCCGGCGTCCCCCGTGGCGCAGGGCCGGGGACTGGGCGCACGCTGGGGTCCAGCAGACGGGGACAGACACCCCGAGAGGTGAACGATGTCCAGACATGCAAAAAAAACGTGCTCCCGGTCCTAGAAGCACCCGGCTGATTTGCATCCTCAGTGGCACGCATGATTGCACCGTCCCCTGCCCCCAGCAGGGCTGCGAGGCACAAAACCAGCGGCAACTCCAGGCCAGGTTGGTTTAGGGCAGCGTTTAACTGGGAGCCACGCAGCCGTGTCCCATCTCGACGCTTTGTAGGGACAACACAGGATGCAAACGCAGGTTCGCGTGTGCAGCTCACAAGCAAGGAGTCGTGCCGTCGGTACGTCTGTAGCAGAACCCACAAACTAACCTTAAAAGGGGGAAATTAATCCAAAGGTCAAGGAAAATTCTCTCCAGGGAGGAATAAAACGAAACACCTTGGCACAGAGGGCAGGCCTGTAGCGCTAACACGACGCCCAAGTGCAGCAGGCACTCGTCCCGTTCCTTACCCACGGAATATTTACGAATCAATCAAAGGCAAATCATCAGCTGGAGGGAGACACGGGTTAACGAAGAAAAGCGATTAGCTGGCAGCACGCAGGCAGGGCTCCTCCGGGGAGGAACCGCTGTGGCTGGAGCCTCCTCGGCACAGCCTCTTAGCTCCACTGGAAAAACTAAATTTCCAAGGGGCGACCTGAATAATTAAAAGCAAGAGTTAATGGCTCGGGCAAACAGCTCTGGCAAAGCCGCCGCGTTAAGCAGCACGGCCACAAAAGCATCTGGGAGAGAAGCGGGGGACCGAGGGGCCGCATCCTGCACCCCGGGCGGCGATGGAGCCGGGGCGCACCGAGCTGCCGATGCTGGCGCTGCTTTTTCCATCCCAATCCTTCCACCCCAAAGGGGAAATCCCGGAGGATTGGCAGCGCTCCCCTTCCTACTCGTTTCACAGCCACGGGAGGTGCCAAACCCGGGGTTTTTGAGCAGGACCAGCACCACCCCAACGGCAATGCCGAGAACCGGGGGCAATTTGGCCAAAATTTGCCCAAGATTACCCTCGGTGCCACCGCGCACTGCTCGGGCTCAGCTGCTCTTTGTCACCGAGAAGCACCTCACCCCGTCTCCCCTCTCAAAAGCACCACGACAAAACCCCTGAAGAGCCCCGTTTCTAGAACCTTTTCCCCCATTCCCCCCAAAAATTAAAGCTGAGAGGCTTTCCCAGCACCCGAGGGGCGAGGGAAGGGGGGGTGCTCAACCCGCCGGGGCACCGCCGGTGCTTCTCCCGGTCGCTGTCTCTGAACCTGCAACCAGAACTGGCCCTGGGGCACTTGGGGTGCTTTCGCCTACCCTCCCTCCAAGATCGGAGTGATTCTTTGTGCTCCCCCTCGAAGCAAAGCATCGGGGTTTTGGCTCCCGGCTTCACCTCCCCTCTTCCCAAACCGTTTTTGACCAGCTTGGGTTGGGAACCGAGGAAAGCAATGAGGAGCCCCAGGCGAAAAGGGGCCCAAGAAGCACTCCAGAAACGCTCGTATCAACCCAAACGTGACCGAGGGAAATAACTGAAGCTCGTGTTCCCGATGCATTACTCGAGCAAAGAAAACAAAAATAAATAATAATAAATAAAATAAAAATAGTAAAAAAAAATCCTGCTATTTCCTTGCAGAAAGCTTCACCTCGTGCACCTGCCTTCCCATCGCCCTCGGCAGCCTGCTCCCGGGCACCTCCCCAGCACCAATATTGTTGTACCGGGGAGACGAGGCCAAGAGCAACAGAAACGACCCACGCAACGTGGGGATTTGGGAGGAGAAATCAACAGACGAGAGAACGCAAAGCATCCGACTCGGCGCAAGCAGGATCGGGCTCATTTCTGCCTTTATTTATAAGCACGTCGATGCGCCGGGCACAGGGGCTCTGCTGCGCTGCAGATCGGCGCACACCGAAATGCTAAAAAAGCCCTTTTAAATTTATTTCTTTTTATTATTGTTATTTTTTTTGGGGGGGTGGAGGGGGGTGAGATTCACCCTCGCACCGCCGTCCCCGCGGGATTACAAATATTTGATGGCATCTGAAAGGAAAACAAAACCGTCCCGAAATGACAACTGAGAGGGAAACAATCTGGGCTTCGCCGGGGAAGTTTTAACCTCCAAAATCTGTCTCGAAATTCCGGGTGCGATTTCTGCAGGCGAGGGAGGAGGAAAACACAGCACCAACGGTGCCTGCTTCTGTGTCAGAGCGGCAATTTTAGACGGGGTTTTAAAAATAGCATCGCTCCATTAGAGTTAATGCTATTCAGATAGAAAGCGCAAAGACAAGTGATGAGCCCGGGCGGATCCCCGACGAAAATCAAATCCCTCAAGGCACTGATAGCGGGGGCTGCCTGCAGCCCTTTTTTTCTCTTTTATTGGGCAAAAAAAGAGGAGCGAGGAGTCACCGAGGAGCCTCCTTGGGAAGGCAGCCTGCCCAGTGCATCCAGTACAAGCTGCACTGAGCTACCACTTTTCAATACAAGAAGTTCTCTATAAAAATAAGTCATCTCCCCAGCCCAAGTCACTCGAAAGCCCCCCGGTGGTTGTGCTGCACAAAAATCTGCATTTTCGCCCCAAAACAGACGCCTCTGACAGCCGCGGTCCCGATCTCACCCGCCCCCGTGCCACCAAGGGCTCACACACACCCCAACACCTCGTGCTCCTCCACGTGCCCCGTTCTGTTACCTCTTTAAGCACCTGGGCCCGGATACCGCTAGGTTTTACATCCGTTCCAGGGCTTTGTAGCAGGATCTGCAGCCACACGTCCGTAAAATTCTAACTTAAACACACAAAACGTTTTTTTTTTTTATATATTCTGTTTAAAGGCAGCTACGTAACGGTGCCGCGGCAGAGGTCCTCGACGTTCCCAACAGCCTCGGTGAACCACAGGGGCTGTTTCCGTGGAAGTGTGAATTAAAAGCCTACATTTCAGAAACCCAAGTTTTGGTGTGTTTTATTTTTCGAACCCAAACAACCAGCGCCTGTTTCGAAGCAGCGATGTGGGGCAAAAGGAAAAGCTGGGCTTTGAGCCGCCGGAGCCCACCAGCCTCCCACGGCTGTCACACACGGGGATGTCTTAATTTAAGGTATTCAAAATTAAAACCGTGGATTAATTTAATGCATGATGCAAGGAAAAGGGGGGACAGGGAGCAAGCGCTCGTAAAAAAAAGGGAAGCGTTCGCCAGAGCTGATGGAGCACAGGGATCATGTTCCACCGCCTCCCTCCCCTGCACCACAGCCCCACAACACCCCCATAGCGAGCCAGAATTGCTCCTCCTCAGCCGAAACCCTGCAAGGACGGGGACCTTTACACCCGCAGAACGACAAGGCATGCCACCTCCCCTCGGTACCAAGCCCCAGAAGGACGCAGGAGCCCCAGCCTCAAAACCCAGCCGCCGGCCGGATCGCGGGGATCCAACCCCAGCTTGGCCGAATTCAGTTCCAGTTCACGGAAGCGCCGTCGGCTGCCCCCGACGAGGACTGCGCTGTTTGAGGAACGCCGCCACCGCGCTTCCAGCTCCGACGCCTCGCAGCGAGGAGCTTCCCTCGGTGTGCAGAACGATTTGCGCATCCTCTGGCAACTGCCATCAGCAGGCACAATCCCTGCCTCTGCCTCGCTCATTTCTCTGCCACGCGCAGCACAGAGGAGTATTTCCTCCGCCGTGAGACTTTGCAGCCCGCTGTGAGCCGGGCGAAGCTTGGCTGCCAGTGAGAGGCTCGTTCCGGCACACAGCAAACCGAACACATCCCGGGGTGGGGGGCTGGAAAGCTCAGAGTGGGGGGATTTGGGGACTGGGTCCCCAGAAACCAGACGAAATGGAGCTGTACGCCTGACCTGCCAGCCGAGGAGGCTCTTGAATACCCATGGGAAGGGACGTGCAAGGAGAGGACCTGCCAAGGTGCGCGGCACCCCCAGCACGCTTAAAAGACCTCGTTTTTTTCCCCCTAAATGTCGCATTTCGATTTTTATTTTCCCGCTCTCTGGCAGGTTTTCTTTGCCGCCGCTCCAGCCAAAAGGCACGAGAAAGGGAGATGCTGGAGGGGACTGTGAATACCTGAGCGTTATGGAAAAAGCTATGCCAAGGATGGGGAAAAAAAAAAAAAAAAGAAGTCATCTTTCCTTCCTGGCACCCTGAGGCTCCTAGAGGGAGGAGGGAGGAGGATTTATTTCCCCGTTTGCACCCATCAAACCCCGCGGCCGTGCAGCGGGGGTGCCAGGAGATGCGCCCTGCCCTGGGACCGCTCACCTCAGGGGACATCTCCAGCAGATACCAAAGAGCTCAGCGGGATTTCCAGAAGCCCCTAAGCTGGTTAGGTGCCTAAACCCCTTTGAATTCAGCCGCCTTCGCGAAGCCCAGCTTTCTCAGCGTCGTTAGCCACTTAAACACATCCCCAGCCCACTGCTGTCCACTGCCAGCCGCAGGTGCAAAACCGGGGCAGGGCGGCTTGGTTCTGGGGCCAGGGAAGCAGGCAGCGACTCGCACGGCTCCTCTGCGGAAACGGGGGGAAGCGGCGCAACCCCGGGCTGCCCGCGTTTGGGTACGTTTGGTGTTTGGTGGTTTTTTTCTTCCACCCTTCTCAGTTTATCGCTGCGAGCACTGCGATGAAGGGGAGATCGCTATCTACAAAGCCTCTTTGAAACAAGCAGCGAGGGAAAAATGTGCGTGCCTCTCCTCCTGCCTCACAGCGGCCGCTGCAGCGGGGGAGAAACGTTCAGAGCACAACGGGCAGAGCGTGGAGAGGCGCCGAAGCCGCCTGCATGCAGCGGGCAGCGGGCCGGGGGCACGGGCAGCACAATTTTCGGAGGCACCCGGTGCTCCAGCTGCTGCTCAGAGGATGCTCGGCTGCAAATCCAGTCGTGGGCGCTGCCCAGCCCTCCCTGCAGATCTCCACTCTCTGCAAACCCAGGGTGATTTTTGCGCTTGGAGGTTGCAAGGATGCGGGAGGCAGATGCAAGGGGTGCTGCGTGGGCTTTTGTTCCCTCCTCCCCCCAGCTCTCTTTGCCCCTCGAAACCAAATCACCCTGCGTGCTGGAAACCTGCTCGTTCTCCTGCAAGCTTCCCCGATAAGCTGGGAAGGAACAGGTTGGGGCGAGTCAGGCTTGCTATCGCAGCAAATGCACGTTAATTGCTGATAATTTCCGCCCGCCCGGCGCATCCGAGCAAAAACCTGAGGAGTTCACACCAAGGGGCTGCAGCAGCCGGAGGCTCGGCCGCTCACGGGGGGATTTGTCACAGGCACCGTCAAGGAGGTTTCTGGTTTCGGGAGCCCTGCGTCCCCACACCAGGACAAACCAAGCAAGGATTGCTAAAAACCAAAGGTGTAGAAACCAAAACACCCATCAGCCGCTCCCACCGGGCTCCGTCATCAGCAGAAAATTCACCAAGGGCAGCGCCAGCAGACCGATCGCCATCGGAGCTGCCCATCAGCACGCGGCAAATCCGTCACGGCCTTTCGCCTTCCCCAGACTGAACCCGGGACGTGTTTGAATAAGAATAATGAACGGGTATTTTGCAGGAAGAGTTGATGTCTCGGGGAAAATTGGGATTCCAGCCCCCGGCCTTGCACTGTGGCAGCCTCCCCGGGTTTTCTTTGCACGCTCGGAGCCGCCTTCGCCTGCCAGCCGCACCTTTCTGCCGTGGTTGTGCTGGCAGGTGGGGAAGGCAGCCCGTAATTCAGCCCGGAGTCATTCAAATATTCCCCTGGGAGCTCCAGAAAAAACAACAACAGCAACAACAACAAAAAGCCAAAACCAAACCCAAGCCAACCGCACAGATCTTGGCTTTGAGCTGCCCGTGAAAGGAGGGCTTTGTGCTCGGGGAGCACCGTGCGCGTCCCGGGGCTGGGTATCGGAGTCTCATCTGTTGGGTGCTTTCATCGTAACCCTGAAAAACAAGACTCCACAAACAGCAGCTTTGTTTTCCCTCACCTGCCCGATGGTTCCTTTCCCCCCTTGTTTTGCTGTACCAAAACAAACAGACGCGCACCGCCCGTTGTCTCGGGCTGTTCTTGGAGGGTTTGTGGCACAAACCTGACGGTGGCTGAGTTATTGCAAAGCGGTAAAAGCACGCCTGGTGGGTGGAAACATTTCCTGGGAGGGAAGAAAAGATTAAAAAAAAAGCCTTTATCATAGGGAAGGAGGCTTTGCTTTCTTCGATGCTGCGCATCGGACCGGAAGGAAACGTGAAGGATGACATTTTAAATAATTCATTTCAACAGATCCCCGTCCTTCCTGCTTCTAACGAAGGCTCCACGAGCAAAATCGATACAAGAAACTCGGAGTTTGGCTTTGCTTTTGGCTTCCAGAAGGCAAGGAAGCTCACTGATGGGGAGCTTCCCAGCCATGCAGGGGATATTTTGGATATTTTTAATTAGTTAATTTATTTCTTTTGGAGTTTTATGTAGGGTTGCCATGAGGTACTTGGCACATTTCAGGAATGAAGGCCAAAAAGCACCAGTGAAACAACACAGACTGCAATTCTCGGGTCCTGTAGACCAAAATTCACATCAAATTGCACAAAAAAAGACCTGGATTGAATCAACTGCAGCAGCTGAAACTGACCTCCCTTCCCAAGGAAATCGGAATTTGGAGGGAATTAAACCAACGGCCTGACGATGCAGAAAGCTACAAAAAGAAATGCTATCTGAGCAACAGAAAGGGGGAGACGGGCTGATTTTAACACGCGGTGGTTTTGAGATGGGCTGAGGATGAAAAGTCAAAAAGAAAAATAAATTTTAAAAATCTGACTTCTGTCCCTATGTGATTTTGGGGGGGGGAACCTGCCCTCGAAGTTCAGCTACAGATCCAACCACACCACCTGAAGCTCTGGCCCTCCCCTCTGCAGCACACTCTCAAAACGTCATTTTCTCACCCAAAACGTCCCACACACAGCGCTGCCCGGCTTTGCTGCTCTTGCCCAGAGCTCCCCCACGGTGCCAACTGCAAAAACGCCACCAAACCCATCGCACGTGGGCCTGTCGGCAGGGACAGCCCCGAGCTGGCTCCATCCGATGGCATTTTTTCCATCTTCGTGTCCCCCCGGGGCTGGAATCGGCACCAGGTCCCTTCCCTCGCCGCGCTTCTGCACGATCTGGCGGCTCAAAAACGAACAAATGCCTGTCATGACTTAGTCAAAGAGAACTTGTGCAATAAAAACGGGAGAGTGGATGTCCTCTGGATGGTAAAGGTTATCAAAATATCAGGGTTCGGAGGACTGGGGCTGTTCCAGCATCTCTCCCTAATAACAAACACAAAAGCAATCCCTTCCAGGAGCGTGCGATAACGAATTTCTTCCTGCAGCAGCAATGAATCAAAGGGCACCGCTCAGCTGATGGGAATCGATTTTTCTTCCTTCCTTCGCACTTAGAGAAAAGCGGGGCTGCGGCGAGAGCCAGTTCAGCAGGAACAAGTCCCCCGACCCGCGGCATCCCTCGGGGCATCCCGCTGCCTCCTAGCAAGCCCCGATGGCAGCGTTCAGCACAGCCCTTCCGAGAGCAGCCAGTGAAACGGAGTTTGCAAGGAATGGGGCTTGACCAGAATTAACAACAAACCCCCTTTCACACGAGCAGAGCGAATTCCCTCAGCTTTAAGGGGTGACTCCGGTGCAGCAAGGTGCCGATCTGCTGTTAATTAAAAACGTTTTTGCTCCACAAACCAAACGACAAACCAAAGCGTGTCTGGCTTTTTGTGTGCAAGGAAAAAAAAAAGAAAAGCTGTCTGCACTGCAGCTCATCCCGAGATCGATTCCTCTCCTGCTCGCCCAGCTCTTTAGTAGGGGTCACTGAAAAGCAGTGCTTTTCTTCCTTCTTTTGTCCTGGCCTTCCTACAGAGCCAGGATGGGGAGAAAACCCTGCGCTGATCCATTTTCCTTCTGAATCCCGACGATACCCCGCGGCAGCCGTACGTCCAAGCGGAGGGCTGATTTAGCGGGTTATAAAGCCCTGGTGCTTTCTCACTATTGGCTTTTACGGCAGCGCGTAAAGTTTTTAATGAGAAATAAATTGATAGGTGCACGTTGCCGCGGAAAAACCCGGAGCTGCTCATTTGCGAGCTACCACGGCGAGGACCACGTTTTTGAAATCCAGAGGAAAAACGTGCCCCTGATGTACTAACAGGGACGTTCGGCTGGAGCTGGCACGTGCAGGGCAACCTGGCCCGTGCCCTGCAGCGGCACCAAAGCAGATCCAGAGGTGGATTTTCGGTGGCGAGCCTGCCCAAAGCACAGGGACATGAAGGTGACACGGCCGTGGGAGGAGGAGGAGGATGGCAGAGGCCATGCGACCACGAAGGGGACACCTTGTGGCATTAAGCCGTGTTCCAGCCGTGCTGTCGGGGCACTGGGTGGCTGCACACCTGGAGCAAACCCTTCCCTCCTCCTGCCCATCTCAGGTACCCGCATTTCACACAACGACACCGAGGCACTCACACATGACAGCTTGCACCAGGCCAAGGACAAGCTCGGGCTCATTTTGGTGGTGCCAAACCACGAACCCCTGCCCTGCACCACGACCAGCTTCCCCAGGGGCACGGCAGAGGATTTCTTGGCTACAGAAGTAATTAGCCAGTGCTGGAGCAAATCAATCCAAATCTCCCCTTCCCCTCCCCTCCTCCTTCATTTTTTTTTTTTTGCATTGACAATTACAGGGCGAAAAAAGCGCATCAGAAAACCCGTCAAAGGGGCTGCTTTGATATTCAGCGCGCTGGGGGAAAGCTGGTTGCTGCAGGCTGCACGCGAGCGACCGAGGGCAACTGCGCGGATCCAGAGGAGGAGCAGAGCACTTAAGCTATAGGAAAACATCTCTAGGTGGTAATTATTGTGCTTGTAAAATAATAAAAAGATCTTTATCGGCTTAGAGGCTGCTGGTGATGGATAGCAACGCACGTCCTGGCTCTCCTGGTGCTCTGCACCGGGGCTCTGGGCTGGAGAAGACACTAAGGTGGCCCAAGGGATGAGGCAGCGCTAAGAGAGCTTACAACAACGTAAAAAAGACAGCAACAAATGTGATGTCGCAAGGTCTTCAATTTTGATCAGAGAAAAGGGAGGAAAGATCTTACAGGAAAGGGTATTTTGCAAAAAATAACACCCCAACTTGCCACTGCACCGGGGTGAAGGGCTTACGTATCTGCCTTTACTCTGAATACAGCCCAGGGCTGCCAAATGCTCCCAAACCCAAAGTCTGACAATTTGCAAAGAATGGCTGGCACATTATTCTGCTTTGTTTGACTTTTTAAAATTTTTTAATTCCTGCTTTATTTCCCAAGCAAGAACTGCCTCCCTCCCCCTCAGCAGCACTCCCACTCCGCACAGCACTGAATCTCATCCCATCGGTAAATACACAACATTCCCAAGAAACACGTGTAGCACTTGAGCCGCTGCAGAGGCGGCTGCAAAACTGCTGCAACATTGCAGGGATGGAGAATAACCTCGGGAAATCACCCAGCCGAGGCAGGGCCAGCAGCAGGGAAAGCAAAAAAGACCGCGAACCGCAGCTGCCCCCTCCCCAGCTTCCCCTGCTTTAGTCTTTAATAACTCATTATCGCATTACAAAGCAAAGGCTCACAGGATTATGGTGTTTAGTAATATTATAATGGATTTGAGCCAGCCTTCCAGCAAAGCTTTTTGTGTTCCTGATTTGCGCTGACCTGGCACGGGGGGACCTGGCCTCGGAGTTGGGCTTCGCCTTCCTGCACGCTGTCGGGAGTCAAAGACCTCTCGCTCCCCATCAGCAAACGCACGTGCATTTAGTGAATGTATGCTTCAGAAATCGTAGGTATGTTGCTTATTTTATATATACACACACACACACATATGTAATATATATGATACGTGTATCTGACACAGACAGGAGGGAATTTCAGACCGTGAGATCCCACTGGCTGCACCCACTCAGCCAAATAAACCCGAAAAGCCTTTAGCAGCAAAATAAACAGCTTAGAGCAAACAAGAGGCTTAGCGTGCCAGTACTTCTACTTTCTGGCAGGGGCTGGACACCACTGCAGCCACCGAGCCCTTCCCAGTGGTTCTGTCCTGATTCTTTTGCACAGCGAGAAAGGCAGAAGCACCGGGTTTGGTCCTGCGGATGGCCCAGCACCCTATTTTATAGAGTGCAGCCCCCGTTTTGCTTTGTTTTGCTCTGCTGCTGCTCTGCCAACCGTACGGGCTTCAGTAGTTTCTCCTGGCACGACACAAAGCAGAAAGGGGGAAGCGTCGGAGGATAAACTGGATGCTCCCAGCCGCTATCGCACCCTGCAGAGCCAGCCTCGGTTTCTAAAACGAGGTTTAAGCACCCCTCGGCGGTACCCCCGCTCTCGGTCCCCTTGCTAAAAGGGAGACAAATCCTCAGCAGAAGCATCAGCACTGCCTGCACGCCCAAAGCTGCTGAATGCACGAGAAGGCACGACAAAAGACAGCATGTTTTCCTCCACCTTGTCTCAATTACAGCAGCAACCGAGTTTTCGTGCCAACAGATTCAGAGCTGAGAGGAAAAGCATCGTTTTCATGTGAAAATGAGATCCAGTGTATACATATTTTTAAGTAGCAGACGCATGGTAAGTACATTTTTGCGATTCCTGTTTGATTTCAAAACATTTCAAACAGGGAGGACTCGATGCATATGGATGACTTAGAGCTCAGGAAGAGAGGCAAGAGCTCTGTGAGACGTAACCTGGACGGGAGCACCACGGCCAGGGCCGAGCAGCCGGGCGCCACGCAGCGCTTCGGCCAGAGGCCCGGCCTAGCACCGCCTGCAGAAGTCGAATAAAAGCAAGGAGTTACAGAAATTCAAGCTGTAACACACGCTACTGAAGGCTTTCCAGCTTCTGCTCTTCTGCCCTCAACGTCTCTCCTTGGAGCACAGCTGCTCTGCTAAAAATACAAGGGAAAAAATAAGGGTGGGGGACAAGCCCTGGCCACAAAGATGATACAGGGCCCGGAGCATCTCCCCTGTCAGGAGAGACTGAGAGACCTCAGGTCTGTGCAGCCTGGAGAAAAGACGACCGAGAGGGGATCTGATTAATGTTTACAAGCATCTTAAGTGTGGGAGACAGATCTGGCCGACCACTTTTCAGTGGGGACAGCACAAGGGGCAATGGCCACAAAATGGAGCCCAGGAAGTTCTGCAAGAACATGCGAAAGAACTTCTTCATGGGGAGGGTGACGGAGCACCGGGACAGGCTGCCCAGGGAGGCTGTGGGGTCTCCTTCTCTGGAGATATTCAAGGCCCGTCTGGACGCCTACCTGGGCAGCCTGCTGTAGGGAACCTGCTTTGGCAGGGGGCTTGGACCCAATGGTCTCTTACATTTGCTGTTTTTTTGTTGTTTTTGTTTGTTTTTCCAAGAGTTTTGCGGCATTACAGGAGCAGACAAATGACTATTCATGTTACTACCAAATAAAACATGAATTTTGAAATTCCAGCAAGAAATGCTGCTTAAGAGAGAAGGCATACTGCAGCATAAGCACAAGGAGGTTGTGTTTTATTATTTTCCCCAGCAACTTCACACAAACCTTGTCCCAGCCACACTAACGAGTTAAGAGATGTGCGGCTCCATCAAGGCTTACGTTGTCTAACCAAGATTTGGCATCTCAAAGGGTTGCTGCAGAATATCACAGAATTACAGAATGGCTTGGGTTGGAAGGGACCTTGAAGATCATCTAACTCCAACCCCCCTGCTGTGGGCAGGATGCCACCCACCAGATCAGGTTGGCCAAGGCCCCATCCAGCCTTGAACACCTCCAGGGATGGGGCATCCACGGCTTCTCTTGGCAACCTGTTCCAGTGCCTCTCCTCTTACAGGGAATAATTTCCTCCTAATTTCTAGTCTAAATCTATCCTCGTGTGTAAAGAGCCATGTTAAGAACCAAGCTTGTTTGCTGCCACTCTCTTTTCCCTTGAGATAAAGTTACATTGATTTAAAAAACACATGAAAACTGGATCCCGCTCCCCCAACCCCCCCTTGCCAAGTGATCAAATTAACTTCCTACAACGCGTCGCAAATTCTTACATTTCACACTCGTAAGTTATTGCCAGGAAACTCAGGGAACTATTTCCTAGCTGGGAACGAAGCAAAGTCCTGACAGCCAAGGACCGAGCCCTTGGCTTCCCTTCGAGGCCAACACCCAACCTGGAGCGTGCGACAGACGCACGGGAAGCGGCACCGTCGGCACAGACGATGAGTGTGCCACGAGACTCCTTTCTTTTGAGCCAAAAAACCTTTTTGTTTCTTTGAGTTTTGTTTTTTTTTTACTGCTTCGGCTTCATCGTTCCTTGTCCCTGACATAAATCCCAAAAGAAAAAGGACTTGTGTGGGGTATGGGCAGACTCTAGAGCAAGTCTGGAATAACCAAGTTTTGAGAAGCGTGCGCTGTAGGATAACCAGCAAAAGCCCTCTTCCAGGGTGTAGGGCAACATTTTGTGCACATGCTGCAAAGCTCAGGAGCCCCCCTGCTGAGCCACACGTGCTCCTTGGTGTTTTCTCTTAGACCCCGTGCCAGTTGGTGAGAAGTATTTCAGGCTTAAACGAGGCTGCGAGATGCCTCCAGACCCCAGCTGCCTGCCTGCGCCGTGTTTATGCCCTGTAATGGTCCTCCCCTCTGCTTCAAGCCTCCTTACGCAGGAAAAACTCCCAGTGAAAGCAGTGGGAGCCTCTTAATTGTCTCTACTCCAATCAATGCAAACAATGCTCGGCGATGCCAACTGCCATGGGAAGCCCCGACTCCTGAACAGCAGCATTTCAACTTTTTTTCTACCACTGCAGCATGCACTTAAAAGAAAGCGGGTTCCATCTGAGCAGGGCCAGGAGCTACTGCTTCCAGCACAAGTCCACCCAAGCCTGGAGAGTCCTGGACACGGACCCAGCTCTGACCCTAACCCAGGTTTGCATTGCTCCCCCCAGCACCAAGCATGACTCCTACCGCTGGCCGTTGTCCTTCCAAACGCTGGAGAGAGCCGAGACCCATCTATGGCCACGTGCAGCTCTCCTCGCCTGCTGTTTTCGAAAAAAGCAATGCCTCCGAGCTACGCTGTCGCGTGGGATCCAGAGGATGCAAGTCAGCCCTGCCCTCGAATGAACTGCTGCTGCTGACAAACCAAAGGGCCCACCACCATCAGTCGTTTTTATTTAACGCCGCCTGCAAAGTGCAAGATGGCAAAGCAAGATGGAGAGGATCAGGAGCGCATGAGACACTTCTGGCTGGCACGGCGGTCGCAGACAAACCTGTGCTGGGGAGTAAGTGGGTGGCCCTGGAGCTGCGCTGCTCTGTGTTAACCAGGAACCGAGGCAAGCCAAAGCTCTGGCCGGGACCTCATCCACCATCATTCCTCCTGCCCGTGGCCAGGGTTCTCTGAGGTTCTCCTCTCTGAGGTTCTCCTTCCAAACCAGGACTCTTGGCAAGCACTAGAAGAAGGCACAGGCTTCAGCCAGCATCCCTCTTAACTTGATGGCACTTCTTTTCCTTCTTTATGGCCTTTTGTGCACGACTGTATCGTGCTGTTTGTCAGTGTTAATGATGCAGCCCCCCAGAGACCTGTACGCTCAACAGGGCTGCGAGTGGGATCAGCAAGAAATTCATTTAGGGTGCAGCAACACATCGAAAAGGAGAAGGAAATAAAACAACCAAGCCTCGCTGCAGCGGGGAAGCCAGCTCGCCAGGCCACAAAGCAACCCTGATGCCCAAGGAGGTGACAAAAACCCAGGGACTGCCACCACGGTCATCTCTGCCAGGAGGCAGTGTATTTTACTCCTTCCCTGGTGCCAGTCTGAGTGCTACTTTCAAGTTATGGAAAAAAATGGGGGAAAAAAACATTGAATGGTAATCATCAGGTTAAACAGGAATCCTAAGTTCAATATATTTACTTAGGATATTTTTCCACAGTCCTTCTTCAGGTTATAAATGTATTCATTCTCTGTCTCCCATAAATCTGGGCTTTCTTTATGATCTCCTTACGGCATTGTGGGGAAAGGACTCCCAGCTTCATGGAACGCCCACAGAAGACAGTAACTGATAAACCCGTTACGGTTCCCGCACAAAAGACTTCAGTGGGAGCGATGAGAAGGGGATGCCAGGGGCTGCGAGGAGGTGGAGGACTGCACAACAGGCTTCCTTCCCGACGCAGAGGAGGTTACGCGGCCCACTAAGCCCCGACTTGCTTAAAAAGCAGTTTTTAGATAGGCATGAGAAAAGTAAAATTAAAAAAAAAAAATCCATGAAGGCAGGAGAATAAGTAAATAAATAAATAAATCCATGAAGAGATAAATAGGTAGCTTGGAAAGTGTCTCACTTAATAAACTTGGGAAAGGGGAGAAAGGGAAAGCGCTTGGACGCGAGGTGGCAGAACACCACGTGTCTGCCCGCAGGTACCTCCACAAGACCATCGTGAAAGGGGTCCTGGCCACGTCAGCGGGGAGGGGGCAAAAAGCCCCCAGCCTTGCAGCGAGGCTGAGGGCACCCAGGGAGCGAGTGAGGAGCCCTTTCTTTGCAGCAACCCAGGCTTTCCGGCTCCGTAAAGCCAACTCAAGCGCGGGTGCTGCTGAAAGCCACCCACAGCAGTGCCAGCCCCAGCTGCACCAACCAGCACCGACCCTGCGTGCTTCCTTGTGCCTTCACTCCTGGCGTTTGCAGAAGAGAAACCATGAAGCAGTCCCGGTGATATTCCTTCTCCACGCACGAGGAACATCTGCAGGACACAGGTTGCTCCATCCAACCCGGGGGGGGGGGGGGGGGGGGGGTGGGGGGAAAACAAACAAACCCGTCTTCGTGTCTTACAAGAGACAGCGAGTTCCCCTTTCAGGAGAGAAACTGAGAGCCATTCACGGCCGGCTGTGACTCTAAACACTCGTGAAAGGGCTGCCATATGGGCTCAGATTTATCGCTTGTGTTTCCTAACTTGCACATCTGTTTTCTATAAGTAGCTGTCCAAGTCAATGCATCTCCCCCTTCCTCACGAGCCGCCCGTGGAGCTTTGCAAGGACAAATATCTCTGGTTTCAGTGTTTATCTGCTCAGCGATCCCCACTCTGTCATCTTAAAGATCTAAAAATTATTTGTTAAAACAAAACAAAAGCAAACTGGACATTTTTAGGTGCCACGCTCCGGGCACAGTGTCCCTCTTCGTGCTCCCGCTGGGCTCTAGATGTGCCTTTGGAGAAGGGTGTTGGGGTGCCTCCGAAGCAAGGTTACCCGGATGGCGTTTCCTGGGTGTGGGTTAACCAACACGCTGAGCAAGATGCCAGTGGGGAACTCCGGTCAGCTCTGCTCACGCTCTGTAATTCCATTAGAGTCACCAAAATTACTCCCATTTCCCCGTGTTCGGGCATTTCTCCTAAATGGAAAGCCAAGCACAAGAATCAGGGAGGAAAGGGGAAATCCTCCAAGGAGAAAAGCATCAGAAATGGCAAAAAAAAAAAAAAGCCAGCAGGGTCACGAGAAACTAATGAGACAGACCAGACACCGACTCATCCGGACACGAGGAATGCACGGCATGCAGGGGGCAAAGAGGACCGAAAGAGCTCCAGAAGAGCGTGGGTTTTGTGGATGACCACCAGAGCAACAAACCCTGCTTACTGCTTTGGAATGTTGCTTAACGAAGATCTGATCCTTTTTCTATTCCCCCAGTGAAAAAGTGGCCTCCACCACTTCCCTGCACAGAATGCTGAACACGATCCGTTGTGCCCTCCTTCTGCCCTGTTTATAAGAAACCTCTCAACTCAGTCCTGAAGCGCTGGGACAGCTGGAATAAAATAATACCGAGAAAAGACCGGGAAAGAAAACCGAAAGCATTTCCTAGGAAACTCACAGCTCCCCACCAACTCGCAGCACCCCTTGCAGAGGTTATTAAAGAAGAAATATTCCGTCCGCAGAAGAAACAAAAGGTCAGTGAAAGGAGACGGGGGCTTTGCTAAGAGATTGCACGAGCCGTTCCCCGACACAGATACTGATGGAAGAGGCAGATACGTGAAATTCATTCTGTTGGGCGGCAGCAGCACAACCACGGCAGCTCCTGGCCGGGGTCCTTGGGGACCCCGAAGATGCGGTGAGGGCAGGGGACGGCGCAAGAGCCTGGCCAACAAGCTGCAACTCCCACCCAGCACCAAAACAGCAGAAAAGTGGAAAACAAACCGAAAACGGAGCTCAGGCTGAAACCCCGCCTGTTGGTCCCCGTCTGATGTTGTGCTGCATGTTTGGAGCTGACAGCGATGGCTTAAAAACACAAAAAGGGAAAGAAAAGGCAGAGAGAGCACGGACCTCAAGTGCTTCTCCAAAAGCACAAAACTACCGTGATAGATGTAACTCTGGCAGCGCGGCCTGAAGAGGACGGGCAAAATATTAAGCCGAATTAAGCCTTAAAGGATGTTATGGTCCTTGGAGAAAAATGAGCTTGATTTCTTTTATCCTTATGTTTTACAGCAACTTAAAAAACCCTTATCCTTAGAGAAGGCTCCACAGTGCCTATTACAGCAGGCTTTCAGCAGCGACCTCTCTTCTCGACCACATATATAACCTAAATCACAGCAATCACAAGCAGCATCGCTGTCGGAAGGACCTTACCGCAGAGCACCGTCCGCTGCAAGAGTTGCTGAAGGAATTAAAGCCTCCTTTTGTACCTGAAATTCAGATTTATAGGAAAAGCCGTTCACTTCATCTCCAGACTACCAATCCTCCTTCCCAACAACGTGGTTTTGTTCCTGTAAGAGCTTTGTTTTCAGTGCTTTTTTTCACAAGTCCTCCTCCTACTTCTCGGTTAACCATCACTGATAACAGCACAACCAGAAGCACTCCTCTCCTTTCTGAGCAGCTTCTCCCCAGCAGCATCCTCATGGAGACCAAGAGAGATTTTGGCCTCGGACCATGCCAGCGAACCACCTGGCGTCACCCACAGACGTCCTCCCGGCTGCACTCCCCAAAGCAAGCACAGATGGGCATTCACCGCAGACTTGGCCCCCGCCAGCCAAAAATCCTCAGCCCCTCGGTTAATTAAGACATCCCTTCGGCTGCAAACGACCCCTCAGCCAAGCGGACCAGCCCTGCGGGGCTGAATTTTGTGGAATAGGTCCAAGAAGGATGGGATACGACGGAGCAGAGGTGGTTGGGGAAGGATGTCCTACGAGGGCGTCCTACTGCTGCCAGTGCAGGGAAGGGAGGTATGGTTCATGTAACGTGGTGCACTCACCCCCCACCTGTAGCTGGGATGCAGAACACCGCAAAACCACAACTGGCTGCTTGAAAAAGAACGGGAAAAAAATCGTAAGAGCAAAAAAGAACGGGGAAAAAAAAACAAAAAAACACACCATAAAAGCAGCTTATTTACACACTTCCAAAATCAGCCCCGCTTTCCGCTGCACCCAGCCGTCTCATTTCGTGCCATCCCATCCGGGTTTGGCCACCCAGGGTCTGTAACTATTCCGCCGGGCTCGCTCAGGCGCGGCGGCCGCTCCTCCCCGCCATGTGCTGGCCGTGGCCCCCAAAGCCACGCGGTGGCAGGGGCGACATCCCCCCCGCTGGGGCACAGCTGCCCAGGCGCAACGCGGCTGCCCCCCGGGAACCGGCGCGTCGGTTCACGCCACGAGATGGGCAACCGAGCCCTTAATTATTCATGTTATTTGGATAGCGCCGTCGGGGGAGCGCGGCGCTTCGTGGAGATGCGAGGGGAAGGCTGAGAGCTCCACGCTCTCTCAGTGCATTAATGCAGTTTTTTTTTTTCCCACCCCCCAAACATTAACGAGCTCAGACCCCTGCTCAGATTTTCGTGGGTCTACCCACCTCGGCATCTGGTCCAAACTTGAAAATCAAAGCCAACTTTTTGAAATGGCGAAGAACTACTCCAGCTCCGCGCTTCCTGATCTGTGCTGGTGTACATGCTGTAAATATCGATGCTGTCACTACTCCTATCCCTCAGCGACCGACGTAATTGCATTTCAAAGGACCTATATGTAAAGAACACAACGCCCTGATGGCAGCGCAGCTTTACCTTTTAAATAGTGCCTCGGAACCCCCGGGTTCCCCCCAGTCACCGGATTTACATTCTTCTGGACAAAGCCAGGAGGAAAAACATTAAAAATAAATAAATAAATTAAGAGCATCACTGCCCATTAGGTGTGACAACGCTTTAAGCTGACAGCTAGTGCTCTTCCCAGCCTCCTCCGACGTGCCCAACTGCTGCAGGCTTCCCTTTGCAAGCCCATTTCTTTCTAAGCACCTGGTATTTCAACGGAAATTCAATATGAGCTCTTCCCCCGTGCTTTCTGAACCACCTTACTCACCAAGTGACGATGCAAAATTAGAAAGAATAATAATAAATCAGGATTAGGAATTAATAAACCGGGATCAAAACACCGCCATAAATCATCCCGTACTCCCTCCACGTGTGTGGGTCTAATTACTGGAGAGGAAAAGGAGATTAAAACCTCATTCAGGCCAGTGCAATCACCGTTCTTAGGAGAAAAGCACCCTGGCTGTGTTATATTAGCTATAGAAGTCAAGAGCTTTTCAAAGGTTTAGTGTACCGCAGACACCTGCATTGATGGGCAAGGCAAAAAGCAAACAGTTTTGTTCCCAAACCCGCTTGAATTTAAAATAAAGCATCCCGGGAAGAACAGCTAGTGCAAATGGGAGCCTAGACAAGCCCTGATAAGAGAAGGGATTATTGTTTTTTATTTATTTTACTTGTAAGCAGCCACTGCACCAGTGAAGAGGCAGAGCAGGCAGCCTGCAGCGGCACGTCACGCAGGGCTACCGGGATGGTGGCAGCTGCTCCAGCAGCAGCTCTGCCCCACGGGGACCTGGCTCTGGGTTGCTTAAGTAGCTTCGGGATGCTTAAAAGATGCTGAAGTATCCCCAGAATGCTTGCACGGCCCAAGGAGCCCAAGCTGCTGCAGGCACCAGCACTTGGTGTCGTAGAGAAAGACGGCCGGAGAGCTCGTGGCATCGGGTCCAAGGTGGGTTTGGGGCTTCTCACCCTGCAAACGCTCCGGGAGCTCCGCGGGACGGCCGGCTTGGGTGCTGCCTCACCTGGAAGTTCCTCTCGCAGAAACGGCGTGAACAAAGCAAAGGGGGAAAAAGTCACCGAGGGGAATAAAACATTTCCCGAGGCAGGAGGGAGCGTTTACTCCCAGCCTTCCTAAACCGGCACCCCAGCTGCTCCATTCATAAATATTTTACTGATAAGAAATCAGCCTGCCGAATCTTAACAAGTGCTTTGATGAAAAATATAAAAAGCCTTTTCCATTAGTGCTTTTGATGTTCTTTGCATAGAGGATAACGAATGCAGCAGATTCATCTTCCTCCGTCCTCCCTCGCTTTTGCCTTTATCTGGCAGAGCCGTGCACGACCTCCACAGCCCGGAGAGAACACGAGGCTTGTGCAGGAGGAGAAGGAGCGCGCTCCCTGGGGCATCCTCCTGCTTTCCCCCTTCCTTGGGTGCGCAGGTTATGTGTCACCAGCGTGGGGTACCCGGCTGGAGGACGCTTGGCATCACCACTCGACCAGGAGATGCTCAGCAGGCGACCAGGTGCTCTGAGGGCGTTTCACCGCAGGCAAAACCCCAGCCCGGCCTTGCAAACGTTATTTCCGACCACGGGCGGGGAGGTGGGGGGCCCTGACATCCCGAGACGGTGCAGGGGCATCAAGCTCACCACGCAGGCGCCGCGATGGCATCATTTCCCCAGCAGTTTCACACTCACGGCTGGACCACCACCACCGTTTGCCAGCTGAACTGCCCCGCGATGGCGATCTAACCCCTTACTTTTCGCTAGCGACGCGCTGCCAGGTTATCGCGTGCGTATAAAGGGATTGGCATCCCAGTGGGGAAGAGTTTAAAAAAAAAAAAAATACAATTTTGGCCCTAAATGGAGCCATTCAACACGGCACGGAGAAGAAGCGGTGAATCGGCACGAGGCGCCCAGGCACGAGAGGAGACGGAGCAGCCCCCCCGCAGCACCAGCACAGGGGGAAACCCCAAATCCTGGAAGCAGCGAGTGACCTTCCCGCGGGGTCGCTGCTCTCAGGCACCGAGCAGCTCCCCATTTAGCTCAAGCTCAGCGTAGATGGGCTGGGGATAAAGCATCCCAGCACGGCAGCACCGGTGTTTCCAACACGCTGCTGCTGAGCTTTAAATTGCATCTTTTATCGTCTCCTCACACGTCGGCTGGAGCAGGGCATCCAAAGCAATTAAATCCAACCTATTTTTTTTTTTTCCTACATCTACTCCTTCAAGTGGAGCTTTCTCGTGTGGGGCTGAGATTACGGGTTTTGGACTGGATTTCGAGTCACATTCATTTTCCATTAAGGACCAAACCACAGCCATCTCTTCTTCCTCAAAAGCAGCTCGCTACGAGTTCAACAAACGCCAGTTTGAAGCAGTTGAAAGGAAAAGCAGCGTCTTGCAGAATTGTTGAAAATAACGGAGCCCCGGCAACACGAAGAGCGTTTTAAGGCCTTTTGAAATGGAGCAAATTTTTATCAGCCTGAGCGGGATGCTGATGTTTGCAGGAGAGCTATCGCTGCTCGTTCCTCATCCTTCTTTCTGGCACGGGAAGCGGTTATGAAACCCGTCACCCGCCGTGCTCCGGGGCTCCTCGGCTGTGCAAGCGCAGCAGAAAACTTCCAGCTTCGGGGAGGGGCACGGATCCTGGCAGGGAGCTGGCACCCGGCTTCTGCTCCACGATCCCGACGGTGAAGGGAAAAATGCCTCCCCAGCACGGGGGGGGGGGGGGGATGCCCCAGTTGCAGGTGGAGGACGCACAGCGGCGCGCTAAAGGAACATTTATCCCAGAACGATGCCAGGATGGCAAAAAAAAACACACATGGAAAAGCAGGGGAAGGGGAGAGCATGGAACAGGATGTCTTTTTTTTAAATTTTCAGATCCTCTCAAGGAAACACGGGTAGCAATTCAAACGTGCCTGCCTGTTTTTATCACCGGGTGAGTGAGAGCAGCACCCAGAAGCCGCCTCCCCAGCCAGGGGCAGAGGCAACCCCTGCATGATAAAATAAGGCACGGGGAGTGAAGGTCCTTCTCCCGCAGGAATGACCAGCAGAAATCGGAACGGAGCATCTTTTGGCAGCATTTCTTCCCCATTTCTTGCCCTTCTAATCCCCCCCCCAGGGCTGTAACAAAGCAGTTGACTGCATTACCTCCACTTGCCCAAAACGCACACGCGACGTGGAGCAAGGGCACGGCGTAAGCGCCGAAAAAAATCAGCTGAAAAACAACCCGAGCACTTCCCATCCTAACTTACGGCCCCCAGAGGAATTTAAGCGTTCTGAATTATGCCACCTTCTCCTGGAGAACAGGCCCTTTCTGAAGGGCACGGCTCAAGGCACCGCAGGGCTGCGGATTTTAAAACCGTTCATTATGCAAATGGCTCATTTATTGCTGCTGAGCCGAGAGCAAGAATCCCAGGCACGCAAGGATAAATAAGCGGGGAGCGACAGCGAGTGTGGGACGACTTCTGCTGAGCTGGGTAAGGGCGGCGAGGGGGCTACGGGGGAGTTTCCAACCAGAGGGTGAAATCTGCCCCCAGCCCATCCCGGTGGCAGCCCAGGTTGTGCAGGATGATGCTACCGGAGCATCCTCAGCAGCAGCAGGGTGAAGCCGCAGCTGGTCCTGCCCTGTGCCCCCATCACCTGCTCTGATTCAGGTCAAGGTCACGGGCACCAGCCCCGTCGGCTGAGTTGCAAGTGCAGAGCTTCCTCGAAAACCTTCGTCATCCCGCCGCTGGGTGGGAATCCGCACTAATTAGCGCTTGATGAAGACTCAGAGAGAGCCCGGCTGAGAAAGGAGACAAAACTCAACGCTGCCCACGCGGGCAGGATGTCACGGGAGGACGGCGCGGGGAACAGCCCGCCACAGCCTCCACGCCTCGCTCCTCGCCGTGCAAGGCAGCCCCAGCCAAGGCTGAGCCTTTGTCCTCCGGGAGCTGAATCACCGCACGCATTTGTGAGGCTCAGCACCTTCCAGCTACTGAATTTAATTCGAGTTCAAGTCCTGGAAGTGACTTGGCACGGGGTATTGAAGCCATGGGAAATAATAAGGAGTTTGAAAAGCAAAACAGGAACACCGAACTGAGCATTAAAGAACCTTTCAAGTTGAAATGCAGCAGGAGAAAAAAAAATAAAAAGCAATCCCAGCCTAATGTCAGCATTAGATCCTGAAACCACATCCAGAAAGGTGTAGCTTGAACTGCAACACAATTTCTATTGCAACGTCTGCTGCTGAACGGCCGGAATGACAAGAGGGAGCCTGGCCAGGAGCTGAGGGCTGCAGGATCCGGACGAGTGGATTAATTACTGGGGGGAAAGGTCCTGGTCCCCGAGTACCCGCAGCATGCACCCAGCACAGCTCGTGCGGTGACAACCATTGCCGACACGTCCCGGCCACAACAGCCGAGCTTGGCCGTGCCTGACCTGGGGACTGAAGAGCATAAATTCACCCGGGCTGTAATAAATTCACCAGCATCCTGTAATGGAATGACCGCTCCTCGCTTCGAAGGAGAACAGGAGCAGCGAGGTACCCCCGACAGCCGAGCGCGCTGCAGTGCGCATCCACGCGCCTTGTCCTGAGCAGACGAAGGGTGAGTGCCAGGGGCTGAACGGGCAAAGCTAATTAGCTGGATAAGCACATGCAAGATCGGGACCTGAATTTGTTCTCGGCCTCCTGGGACACCGCTAACTCCTTTTGCTGGTTGTCGTGCAACGCAGACAGCGCCCGCCTGAGGTGGTGCTACAACCCCTCGCTGCCATATAGCAGCTGCCCTGAAAAAGGTCAAGGTTGAGGAGCAGCAGCTCGGGTGAGAGTAGCCTCGTCCACGATCTTACCGCAGGACACTGTCGCATCTGGAAGCAGGGTTTGTGTCTCCCACGCTGCTTTTAATGCTGCAAACAAACGGCCGCGCACAGCACCGCCAGGTTTGCTCCGAGAAGCATTGCAGCGTCCCGCTCACGGCTCGGATCGGCAGCAGCATCAGGACATCTAACTTCACTCACCGAAAACACCCCTTGGTGTTTTAAGCCCGTTGTTACAGGGAGGATCCTGCGAGCCTTACTCGCATCACAGAGCTTCGGCACAACCCCTACTGCTGGGGCCGGTCCCCCAAGGGCAGCGATCGGGAAAAGGAAGGGCGGTTTGGCTGCGCCGGTGCCTGGGTCAGAAAGTGTTGGCAAAGCCCTCGGAGATCCCCGGGGGCGCAGGGGAAGGAAGCAGCCAAGGTCTCGCTGCTGCCCGAGCTGAAGGTACTGGCCGAGCTCCCACTGGCTGCAGGAGCGCTGCTCAAAGAGAACAAATTGGGTGAAATCTGAGGCCAAAAGGGGCTGAGCAGATGGGAAAATCAGGCAGTTTTAGATCGCACGGCTCTCCATCATCTCGGAGAGGGGCTGGTGGAATAACCAGGCGCAGCAGCGTCACCGCGCTCGGTGCAGGCATCAACTTCCTCCCAAGGAGCTGAGCGCCATCCTGCATTTCAGAGCCCAGCCCCAGCATTAACAACATCTCACCTCTAACGAGCAGCCAAAACTCCCAGATCCGTGGCAATTCAACACACACAAACTGATGCCCATTACAGGTCTGTACTACAGGATTTGTCCCATTTCCACAGATGCATACCATTATTTCTTAAGAAAGAAGAACCACTGCTGAACCGGGCAACGAGTGCTGCGTTTTATTCCTTCCTTAATCTAAACATGTAGTCATAAGACCAAGGTATTTGCTATAAGGAAATGAGCTGTCAAGTGATTTACGGTCTTGCTCTGTCTCAGCAGCTCCATGTCTTCTCCATCACCTATTTTTAGCAAGCTGTAAATCAGAGGCAATAAGGGGAAGGGCGTGAGCCAGGTTCAGAAATCCAGGGAACAAGCTCACCTCCTCCTCCCTCACCCCAGCACACCCACGGTGCAGGATCGGGGTGCCGTACGCACACCCACAGCGCGCGTTATGCGGCGGCTCCTGCCTGGAGCTGCCTCCTCGCCGGAGATCGGCGCTTGCAGCCCCCAAGAAGCTCTGGGTGTGTGTGTAGAGCTTGGTCTGCTGCTCAATATAACGCCCAAATCGGCTCAGAGCCGACACGTGCCAGGGACCCGCTTGGCGTATGGGAAGGCTCAAGTGGCACACGGCACCTTCTGCCTGCCTGGCGTACCTTCCAGTCACCTAGCTCCACATCGAGTACGAATTCAATAGGAGCACTTGCTTTATTCACAATTTATTGGTCATTCCAGCCACAATTATTCTAATAATTCCCTTCACCAAGAACTAAGGTCCATTACTGTAGAAACTTTTATTTGCAGTGGCTTCGCAGCAAATGATTACAATAATTATTCTAACTCCCATACAGCACTTTCCATACAAGAGCTTTAAGAGCTTTAACAATGGAAAGTTATTACCAGAGCCTTAACAATAGAAAGTTATTACCAGCATCCTTATTTGCGAGAACGAGGTGCAGAAAGATCAAATGAATTGCTGAAGATCATTCAGCAACTCGCTGGCAATGGCAGGAACGGAACCGTAATCCCCTGACCCTCCACCCCGCCTGATTTGGACAGGGGAAAAAATATATACCCGTGCAGAACATATTAAAAAAGGGGTAGGTTTGGTTTTAAGAGAGCTGAAAATGAGCTTTTCTAAAGGAGAGGGGGCAGCAAACATCCGGAGCGGGTTATGCGAAGCCGGGAAGCAGCCTGAAATTAAAGGACACCGTTGATTGCTATATGGCTGGGAACGGGGTAAGAGAAGGAGCGTGCCTGCGGTCTTTTCCTTGTTTCCACTGGGGATATCCCACGGTGTCTTAGCACTCTGTGCACAGGGGACATCAAGGATTATAGGTCCTTCCCTTGTGTCTCGCCCCCCCTACCCCCCTTTTTTTTCCTGGCTCCTGAAAGATGAGATGGATGAACCCCAGATCAGCGCTGGGTTTTGACCACACTGGCCAAGGGAACTCAGTCAGAAGTACCAAACACGCCCTAAGCATCCCCAAAGCTCCCCCTTGTCACAAGGATTTTGTGTGACAGTTTATTTAGGAGAAAGAGCAGACCTTAATCAGCAGCAGAACCATGAAGAAACAGAACATTTACACAGAATCGCGTCCTGTTTCCCAACAAGATGAAATCCTCCGAGGCAGCTGTTAAGGAGATCGCCTAGAGGAAGGGAAATTCAGCAAACCAGATTATCTCTAACAGGCTCATCCGCTGGAAAAAATCATCAGAGCAGCCATCAGATAGTTCTGAGAGACAATTAATGTAAGGTAGGGGAGAAGGGAAAATGTAGCAGGGCGACAAGGGGCGAGACTCCACAGAGCACAGCTCGTCACGGCTGGGCAGGTATCGGGGCATTACGTGACCCCTCACACTGCTGGGGGAGGAAAGGGATGCCAGGCGTTCCCAGTGCCTCGGGTGGCTTTGCCAGAGCGTAACATCTTCTACCTAACAGGCGAGAAAGAAGAATTCCCTCCCGTTAGTCCGGCTGCTGGCCACAAACCGGACCCAAAGGCAGCCTTCCCCTGCTTCCCACGGCCAGCGCCGCAGCTCCTGTCCACAGCCACGTCCAAAGCCCCGGGAGCAGCCTGCTCCGAGGCTTGATCCCAAGGGCTGAAACCGATGGCAAACCTCCACCAGACAAAGGAACGGAGCTCAGGAGGGCTATTTCCAAGCCAGGTGCCTCCTGCATCTCCGACCTTCAGGCAGGGCTCAGTGGCACACGAGGCAGGTGCCCCCAGATCTTGCCGTGACTTCACCGTTCCCCCCATGTGTTTCTCAACAGCGGAGTCAGGCAGAAAAAAATATCAAGGGAAAAACCCTACAGAAAAATGGAGAGGGGTCCCGGGATGGGGAGACGTCCGTGCCATGAGCTCCAGCTGCAGGGACAGCCAGGCTGTGGGATTGGCGGACGTCTTTCCGTGGACTTCGCTAGGCTTTGGACCAAATTCCTGTACAAACAGCTGCACTCAAGAGCTGTCAAGGAGCTCAGTTTGTTAGCATTTTTTAAGTGCTTTCAGCTCCTCGAATGAAAGGGGCTATCAGAGTGCAAAGCAGTTTGACGACCGATAACAGCCTAAGAACTCAAGTTCCTTCCCTCCAAAGCCTTGCGGCACAAAGAGTTTCATAACACAGACTCCGGCACGGTCCTAAGAGATGTCAAAAGTTTCTTCCAAAGACTTCTCCTAGGGAATACTTTTCCAAGATTCCCTTTAAATCCACAAAATGTGGCGGCAAGCTTTCAATTCCCACGCGGGACCCAAAGCTGGGAGGAAAGCCAGAGCACACAGGGTTCCCCCAAAAGGTTCCCGCTGGTACCCGAGGTCCGGCCGCGCTGGTATGCCGGGTCAGGGCACCGACCACAGGGGACCTGTGCTGCAATCCACTCCTCCTATCGGTCCGGGGAGCCAAAAACAAAGCTGTCGCCGCCTTCCTGCGTGCAGGTCCCTGAAATTGTGCAAAGGGATGGCACGAAGCAGGACGCACGGCGAGAAGCCTGGCACGAGCGCAGGTTGACGTAACGTGGGTTTACTTTTCTTCTCAAAATTTAGATCCCGAGCCCATAAAAACATTGGCAGCAGCCAGCGGAAGGCAGGCAGCGCACTCTTCTATTGCTTCGTAGTGGAATAGACTTCATCCTGTTTCCTCTGGCCCCAGATCAAGCAGGCTCCTCGCAGGAATTTTCCATTATCCCGTGGCAAATATAGCAGGGCAATCCAGCCGCTTCAGCGGCTTACACTTTGACCCCCCCCCCTCTTTAGCAGCAGCGAGATCGTGCGTAAAGCACGAGCCGGTTCTCGTGAAAACCCACCGCCTCCAACACCCCGACCCAAGGGAAAAGCAGCTGGAAATCCCGGGCTGCAAAGGATGGGGACATCGCTGGACTTCTTTCTGCCTCCCGTCCCCTCTTCCCAGCTGCTGAGCCGCGATTGTACTTCCACAGCCCATCAGCCTCCAAAAAACGAGGGAGAGGGGCAAACCCAGAGTAAGAGCAGAGCTTCTCCTTCAGTAAATCCTCCTCTGGTGCTGCTTCCCCGGCAGCCCGCAGCCTCACCCCGGAGCCCGTGCTGCTCGCAGATACCCCGCTACGTGAGCAGGGAGCATCCCGAGGGCTGCAGCTCCCATCCTCGGGCACAGGACTCTGGAAACACACACGAACCCTCCGCTGCCGCCGCTGAGGCTGCCGAGACCAACATTTAACAGCGCTGCCCTCCAAGCGCCCAGCACCAGAAGCCTCCCAGCGCTTCAGGGCTCACCCAAGGTGCGCTCGCAGCACCGATAACCACACAGAGCTCTGCCTTTTCCCACTCCACGTGTATTTGCTCGAGAAAAACGCGAGGCATCTCCTAATCACTGCTCATTTCCGACACAGCTCCGACCATCCCCAGGGTCACGGGCAGCGGGAGGCATCCCCGGGGCTGTCTGCGCTCGGAGCCATCTCCTGAACCGGGAGCATCCCAACAGCCTCCGGTACAAACGAGCAGAGCCCCGGAGCTGATTTGGAAGGGGCGACCAAGTGACACAAAAGATTGCCTTTCACTCCCTCTTTCCAGAAATCCGCGCTCCAATTACGCGATGGCTCGGCTCCAATTAAACCCTCCTAGCAGCATGCTTCGCATCATCTTGGAGAAAGCGGAGAGCTACGACTCCAAAAACACGTCCTTAATTTCCACGTGTGCGAAGCGCTGGGCTCGGCCTGGTTTGCAGGGAGCGCTGAGCATCTCACCCCCTACATCTCTGGATTTGACCCGCTCCACCTCGACCACCACACCCTTCATTTAGCGGTCTGAGAGCAAAGTAAGAAAAAGCCCTCGTCCTGCAGACAGCTCCTGCATCCCAAATACAGAACAAGAAGCGAGGAACGGGGGGAGAAGAAAAAGTGGGACACTTTTTCCCTGGCCACAGGGACAAAGCCCACACTAAGCTTACATCTGCTAGCACCTTCCTAACCTCATGCAGCACCGTGAGGTTTTTTTGGGGTGGAAAAGCATCGAACCCATTCAAAGCCTCGCTGCCATTTGCCAGCAGCACCCTCCTCCCGCTGCGAGGCACGGGGCCGCCGCCACGGCCCCTCTCCAAAACCCGGAGAGCAGGGGAGCGCAGCGCGGCTCCCAGCGTCCAACCTGTACTTACCAACTAATCAGCACCGACAAAAATAACCCGCCTAATTATCCGAGCGCTGCCACTTAAATAATGAATGACGTGCCTTATTACAAAGTATAATAGATCAGAGGAACGTGAAACAATTGCAATTAGGAAAACAACAAAAAAATGCCAGAAAACCAAAAAGAGAAGCCCTGCGAGCGCGATCCGAAGACAAGATCTGCCCCCAGAAGAGGAGGCTCCGGCCCCCTCCACGGGCTACGAGACCCTGCAAGCCCTCAACCCCTCTTCAGCCTCCAACCATCACAAGGTGGACACGTCCCCTACGGCTTACTGGGCTGCTTTTTTTCCCCCCGTTGCACCCAAATCAATATTTATTTACCTTCGGATGCCTCCTTAGCTCGCTACGGCCCTGGCACTGCTGGGACACAGGGCGGCGCGTGCTGCCCCTCGCAGCTGGGGCGAGATTTTTGCGGAGCACGGGAAAAAAAAAGTCGCAGTTAAAAAATAAAATCACTAACGATTGCAAAAATGATTTAAAAAGAAAAGAAATCCGAAAAGCTGCGTGGGTGTGCGTGCCTTCGAGATGGTACAACAGGACCTCAACAACAGTCACTGATCTTTGAAAACATCCTTCTTCAGACCGAGGAGATACCGAGCTGGCAAAGCTCTTCCTTTTCCTTTAAAACGTCCTTTTAGTAACCTGAGCACTGTTTGTACCGACTGTTAGGACAAGGGCAAATTAATTTGTTTAGCATCCAAAATTAATTGTACCTGACCCAGCCCTGAATCGCCAGCATCGAGTTCAGACCGTGGGGCGGCCCGACGGCTGGAGGGGATGCCTTCCGAAGGTCCCTTCCACCCAAACGCATCTATCCTGCTCCTCCCCAGGACGTGCCAGCCGGACCCCTGCCACCCCGAGTTGCCACCATGCCACCAGCACGGCCAGGAACGTGGCAGATGCCACCAAAGCGAAGCCACCCAGAGCACCCCGCTGCACCCCTCAACCAAAAAAAAAAAACAACAAAAACCCCACAACAACGCAGGCTTTCCACCTCCAAAAAACGCGTTAACATTTTTGCACAGAAATATTTTCCGTCTGAGCTCACTGTTAGCAGCGCTGCAGCTGGATGCAATTAGGATGCAGAGCAGGGGAGGGGGTGGCAGCGCTACGCGGGCAGGGGCTGAGCCCCCCCTTGCAGCCGGCTCGAAGCACGCAGCCGCGCACCCGGAGGTCGTGAGGCTGGCCGGGCACTTCGTACCTCCTGCAGGAACGGCTGCACGAGCCGATCCTTGTAGAGATGCTAACCAAGCGAGCTGGACTTCGGGGATTTTGGGACGTGCCCCCCCCAGAAAAACCCATCTCGGGTCCGAGCTGAACTGGAAGCGCGTCCTCCTGCCTGCTTGCAGCTCAGACGCCGGGTGTGGGCACACAACGAGACAAAACGCCCGCACACAAAGCCAAACACAGCCCAAGGCGAAGCCCAGATGTCCGTTTCTATTCCTAAAACCCCCCAAAATGAACCAAAAATACACAAGATCCCAAAGCCAAGGGTGAAACTCTCATTCAGCCCAAGGCCCAACGCCCGCGTTGGCTCTTTGTGCCCTCCCCGCATCCCGCCCGGTGCCTGGGCTCCAGCTCCTCACCGGCTGTGAACCTAATTAACGCGGTGCTTCCCTGCGAACCTAATTAACGCGGTGCTTCCCCCTTCACCCAGGGCATTAACAGCGGATAAACCAGAAGTGCCGTTGGGCTCGGTCACACTGCTTGGATCTGCGATTGCCTCTGCGGAGCGGGACACAGGGCCAGGGAACGAAACGCACCGAGACACAAAACACAGCAGGAACAGCCCCGGCTGGAAAGCCCCCGTATTTTTACTGTTTTATCAGCTTGAAATGGAGTAGGGAGACCTGCCCTGGGGATGCCCTACCTGTCACGCCGAAGGCCCCTCGGAGCTGCCCCCACCCATGACACCCAGGTGCACGGTGGAACCTCTCCAGCGTGCTCCGTGCGCACCACGAACCCCAACGGCAGCATCGGGAACCGAAACCCAACGCAGGGCAACGCATCCGGCCAGCAGCAGCTTCGGAGGAAGCCCTGTACGAGCTCCAAGCTGTACAGAAGCCAAGGTGGGCAAGCCTCTTTTTCTTCTACCCCTGCGCGCCTCTGCCTGGCTGGCTGGCCAGGAGCTCCTAGGGGCGCAGAAGAACCTGTTTAATTGCTAACGAAGCGGGGAACGCGTTAATAACCTTTGGGGTTTGTTCACCTGGGAGCGCTGGAGGCTCCGAAGCCTGGAAGAGCTCCACACCGGGGTCCTGTTGGAGCAATCCACAGCCGCAGGGGGCCCGGCAGCAGGTCGCAGCCCCCAGGGAGCCCCTGGAAGAGCTGGGCAGGCGAGCTGGGACGCCCCGAGCCGCGCAAGGGCGAGAACAGGAGAGGCGCCTCCGCGAGCAGGTCATGGGGACGCGTTGGGCAACGAGCAGCGCCGGGAACACCCTTGAGAAAAGGCTGGGCTGGCAGACGCGTAGCAGACGTAACGTGACGCAAGCAGGACGGCTCTCACCCAACGCAACCCTTAATTAAGCTGATGAGGTAGCGAGCGGGAAGGATTAGGGCTGTGGGTGGGATCACCTCGCCTCCCATCTCTTGCCCCGAGCGGCGGCGCTGGAGCCTGAACTCACCCTCGAGGTGGTGGGGAGAGACGAGGGCCGCTCCTCTCCTCCTGAGACGTCGAAAAAAAAAATCACGCTGGGAAGAAGCCAGCCCTCTGCTCCGACCCGTCTGGACAAGCCTCGGAGCTGTCGGAGGGACAACCCGCCCCGGCTCGCGATTTAACCCGACGCCTCGCGAGCTTCTCGGCCGCGAGCAGGCGGGACGCCGGTGCTTGCCTCCGTCGACGGCTGCTAGCAGGAGGGCAGCGGCTGATTTCCATCCATCGTTCCCACGGCGTGCACACGGAGAGGCTGTGCGACAGGTCGCAAGGCAGCTCGACTTCACGCGAACGGGCTGGAGGGCAGCACCGAGGAAAAGCACGGAAAAAAACTCAAGCGCAATTAGCACCTGCGGCAAAAGCCTCCTACCCGTCCTACCAATTTCCACCGTTAAAAAACTGAGATAAAATGAAAAAAAAAATAAAGGAAATCTCCCCGGCTCATCATCATTTCTAAGAGGCAAACTAAGGGATGGAGCAAGTCGCTGCTTGCCTGAATAAACAGCCAGGAAGGGAAGCGCCCGCCCAGGCAGATCCCAGCAGGTCAGGATGGCGCAGCGGCTCCTGGCGCGAGCTCTGCCCTGCCGAGCTTCCAACAGCGCCCGGAGCGAGGCGCCCCGATTGTTCAAGCTCCCCGCACGCTGCTTCTTCCCCTTCTACCATTACGAAATGCATCAGAGATTGAAGACGCGCTTTCTGCTGCTTCGCCAAGCAAAAGTTTCGGCTCAAATTTGGAAAAAAATTGGCTGCCTACTGCCGAGGACGACGTTTACCCAGCCCGAGCGTGATACAACGCAGCGTCGTGCGCGGCGTCTGTACCGGGATCTGAGCGATCTGCTCCGCTCTGGACGTCCTCCCGTACCTCATGCCACCGCTCCTGGAGCTGTGCACACACACACGGAGGCACACGGAGGCTTTCTGCGCGCTCTGCGTGCTGAAAAGGGCCCCGGGGGGCTCATCCACGTGGGGGCTGCAGCTGCTGACTCCTGCACCTCCTCTCGCCACCGATACAGGAGCGACGTTCCCTGATACTGGAGCAAGGGACGCTCTTTGTGCTTCCACCCGCCCCACGTTCCACGCTGCGTTCTTTTCCTTACCGTTTTCTCCTCTTTTTTTTTTCAACAGAGCGAATGACAAAAACTTTTTGGCAACGTTAATTACCAATTTAACACTGCTCTCCTAATGACACGTACGCAGATGAGATCAGAGCAACCCCGCTAATCAGGGATAAACCTGCTATACTATAGAGGGTTATAGGTTTTTATTAGCCTTTCTTGTTGGTCTAATTGATGGTATTACCCTCTGAACTGCGTACACACACAAAGAAATTCAAGATGTGCTGAAAACACGGCCCAGGGGAACCAGCGTGTGTTTGATGGTTTCCTACCGATTAGCTCTGGCACCGATGACGTCCGCTCGTGCCATCCACCAGCCTAACTCACCCTTCTCCCTCAGGATGCTCGGTCTGATAGGAGGCAGCAGCTAGCGATACCGAGAGAAGTACAGAATTATCTTGAGGGCACCACTCCGTCTTCTTTGCTTCTGCTCCTCTCCGTACCGGCCCAAAGACATCGATGCTCGTTTGCTAATGCAAGTCCAGGAAAACATTGCTGCGAAATAAGCGTCGACTTGCAGCTCTGATAACCACCAAAAATGAGTTAGCAAATGAGAGTTACCTGGCAAAAAGTGCAGTTAAGCAAAATATTCCCCACTTGCAGTCTTTACACGCAGCTGCAAAAGGCACCCACGGCCACCAGGGCAGCTCCTCAAGGCGCAGATCATTTTCCTTCTTGGAGAGGAGCCGAAAGCTCGGCGGCTCCCAGCTCAGGCCCTGCTGGAGCACCCAACGCCGGCAATTCTGCAGGTATCTGGGTGACTTCAAGGACCCGGCCCGAGCTCCTGCCGCATCTATCTGCCCACCCAAAAGCCCAAACCACTTCTGCACCATGGGGCAGCTCCCTGCAGCCACGCCGGTGCCAAAACCCCACCGCGGGACCTTTCCACCCCACAAGGGCGATGGCAAAGAACTGGAGCGGGTCGCCCAAAATTCCCAGTACCGAGGACGTCCTGGGTTCGGCCCCGTGCAATATTCCCACCTGCTGGATAACGTGACAGTGCCAGGCCCGGTTTGGCTGGGCTCGGTGATGAGGCCAGAGGTGTGCTTGCTGATAGCAGCCTATCGACAGGCTGTCGGCGACACGCAGCAGCCGGCTCTGCTCCTTTGATGTTATCTGGAGCCCTTCGTGCTGCCAGCACGCGGAGTTAATGCCTTATCTGCATATGGGTTTTTAATCCTGCACTGTGGTCATTATCAAATTATTGTCGGGCTAATTAACAGGCAAAGCTCTCCAGGCTTTTTTTTTTTTTTTTTCCTTGCCTCTTACGTAAAACAAATAGAAAACGATCACCAACGTTATCAGGAGTCGGCATCGGGGTACCTTCAGCAGCCACAGCTGCGCTGGGCACGGCAGGCAAACCACGGCAGCACAGGGAGCACTCTACCCCTAAAACCACAACGGCATCGAATAAATCTCCAAAAACCTCAGCCCGAGATCACACGGTGCCGTTTAAATGAGAAGAGCCCGTAAGGAACCTACAAGGTATTTATTCAGAGCCATTTAGCAAAGTGCTTTCCATTCACCTCGCCATACCCGCGAGCTGAATCAAAGCGGTTTTGCCGCTGCAGAGTAAATGCACCCATCAGAGGGATTACCCCCCAAATGAGACCGGTCCCTAACGAAGGCACTCGGAAAGCACTGCGATAAGATGAGCAGGAGATGCCTGAAATGAGATCATTCACCAAAATGCCCTGGAAATGGTGCGTGCCCGGGGAGGAGCAGCGCATACAAAGGCTCTCAGCAAAGGTGGGGGCAACGCAAAGCGCACGGAGCCCCCTCCCTGCGGATCCCACACCCGCAGAGGCAGCGGGTTTAGAAAAGCATCCCCGGGACTCGAGGGTTTTGCAGAAATTCCCCCAAAGCTGATGCTCCGTGACCGGCTGGATCCCTTTGAATTCACCGCACCTGCAATAACCTTTTGGCTTCTACCGCAACGCCCAGAAGACGCCTTCACGGTATCAAATACAGCCCTCAAAATAACTAGGTGGCCCTCTGCTGCTTCTCAGGCTCCCGTCACCACGACCCTGTAAATCTGATGGCTCTTCCCAGGGGGGCTGCAGCACAGCTTCGGCCGCACCGGTCCTGCTTTGCACGGAAACACAGCAGCTCCCTCCATCAGCCCTCTCGGCCAGCCCCCACTCCTGGACCTCTCTCTCTGCCAGTTCAGGAAGCCGGAGCCCGTTTGAACGAAAGCCCACGTGGCTCGGGAACGAGCTCCCTTGGCTGGGATGCCGGCGCTGATCTTTGCAGATTCAATTACCCGATGCAAACGCGCCGGGAGTGCACCGCGTCTCCATCCGATGCGGTTACCCTGCTCCTGCTCCAGCCCCGGCTGCAGCAGGGAAGAAATGAGGAGGGATTTGGGCACTTCACAACTCCGGATCTGTTACAGGAGGTGGGAAAGCGCATGGAATTAAGCTGCAGGTGGAGCAAACGACAGGCTTTGCCTGAGCAGATAAATGCAATAATTGACAAACAGAAGGCAAAGAACTGGGCGCGCTTCGGTCTAGTCGGAACAGCAACGCCAATGCGCATGGGGTGAGGTTGGGGGGGGGATATTTGGCGGTTAAAGGATGAAGTTGTGTTTCTGAACGTGTCGCTGTTGGCCAGAACGACAAAACCACACTGCCAGCAGTTCAGAGCTGGGCTCTCCTCCTCCTCACGGCCCAGAGGAGTCGCTCCAGAACAGCTCTGCGGGTGTGCGCGGCGAGGAGCGGGAAACACCCCCCCTAAACCAGTGCCCAGATCCCACGCCGCAGGTTATGGCGCCGTGCTGGAAATCAGATCGCCCTGCTGACTTTCGCAGTACAGTCAGGGCACAGGAACAGCCCTCTTAGCTCATTCCTCTCCTTTCCTCCTCCAAGAGGGAATTGGGATGCTGCTAGAGCCAAGCGGCTTGGCTCCGCTCCCACACGTTTCCCATAGCTGTCAGAAACGGAGCAAAAATAGTTTTGGGCATAGGTACGGTGGGAGGAAGGTGCTGGGAAGAGCCAGTCCTGCTCGCTCCAAAATCGCAGCAAAGCTCCTGCTGGCCTCGCCGGAGCAGGCGCTCTTTAAAATTCAGAGCACAGCTGAATTTGGCCATTTTCCTACTGGAAATCTCAGCGTAGCCCACTAAACCCTTCACAGCTCTCTCTTTAGGTTTCCTCTAAGATGATCTCTTTGCCTTTCTGCAACTTAAAAGAGAGCGTCTAGACTGCCTAAACCCAGCCATCAAAGTTCAGCTCCTCAAACCTCTTCCTCAATCCCATTTGCTCCTCTTTCTACCCCAAACACCGCACATCTCCCCCCAAAACCAGGGGCACGCTTCCCGCGCCCGTGTGCCAACAGCAAATTTCGATGCGCGGCGGCATCCCCCGGCAACCTGAAACATCCTGGAAAAAAATCCCTCGGATGGGACTGACGATTTGGGGTTGGTTTTTTTTTTTTCTTTTGGGGGATGATGGACAATTTGCTTAAAAATACCGGGCTGGAGCACGAGCGCCCGGGTGCGCTGCCAGCACTCATCTATCATCATCTTGGTGCTTAAGCGATGCGCCCGCCCGCGTGCGCTGAGCACAGGAAACCCTCCTGCTGGATGGGGGCCAAGAAATCCGGCTGGCGCGTCAAGGCGCTGCTCGCTTCGGGCAGCGTGTGCTGACCGCTCGTCCCAGGACTCGGCACGCTGCGCCGAGGGTGCGGGGCAAATACAGGTGCCACCACCTCCGAGCGCTGCAGAAACAGCCACGACGGCCGTCGCTGGAAAAGTCTGTCAAAAAAGAATATAACTTTTTTTTTTCCCCCTGAATATCCAGAACCAAGTTGGTTTTGGGGTCTATCTTTTCTTTTTTTTCATCCGTTGCTGTGCCTGTAGCTGCTGGCACAGTCACCAAGGTATGTCCACTTCTGCAAATGCAGTGTTTGTGTAAGAAATAAAAGGCAAACGAAGAGAGAGGCTCGCTTACAAAACCCAAACACCGCCCGTGGCTTCGCCGTGCTGCAGAAGATGCACAACCCTGCTTCGTCTGCTCTGCGGAAACCTACTCGGCATCAGCAACGCCAGCTCGCGGGGTTTTGCTCGCTGCTGAAAAAAGGAGCCAAAGGGAAACCTGAAGGGAGGTGCTGGCATGGCACCGCGCTCGCCTGCTTCCTCCACACCCCATAGGGCACACCAAAACCTTACTGACCCCAAATACCATTCCCCCACTACCACCACCAGCAGTCGTGGTGCTGCTCGTTCGTAAAACCCGAGGCTGAAAATCAAGACCCCGTCCTCGACCCGTGTGGCCCGAGCCAGGCTGACAGGCACCGGGCCTCCGACCGGGAGCCACCGCCGCCCCCAAAGGCATGGGCAAGGCTGGTCATTCCCAGCCGCGTACCAGCCTCCTCCACACCTCTGGCATCGCCCCACGTCCCCTTGGCTCAGGGGCTGTCACTAAGCCTCAGTTCTCATCCCCCCAGCCTCAAGTGACCCCGCTAGGATCACAGAAACACCAGGGCTGGAGAGGACCTCGATGATCGAGTCCCATCCCTAAGCCACGTCCCTTTGTTAGATCTGGGGGAGGGCTCGGATGAGTTTTTCCTCCTTTCTTCTCCAAATCCAACACCTCGTACAAACAAACGACGGCGGCGAGGAGGACTTCGGGAAGCTGGCTCGCCGGAGCTCCGCACGCCCCGTGCGCGCCGCTTGTGCAAGCTGCTGCGTCAGCCTCCAGCTCCCTTATCTCACGCGTCGCTGTCAACAAGGAATTACGAGAATTGAATTTTAACAAGCTGCAGACGGAAGCACTGCCGCGCATCGTGCCCGCGCTGAAGTTCAGTGCCTCGATTAACGCCGTGTGCCACGGCCCTGCCCGGTGGCGGCCGAGCAGCGCAGGCACCCAGAGGAAAGGCTCGCGGCACCCGGCCTTACGGGCTGGGCAAGGCCCTTCCTTCCCTGCTGCAACCTGGAGAGGATAAACACCCAGGATAAATATCCAGGTTTGGGTGACCTGGAAAGGTTCATAGTGGGGATTTCTCTGGCCCCTGTGCTGCAGAAAGCTGAGCTCACCGCTGCAGCCAGAGTAACGAAGGGTAACGGGATGAAGCACTGCCCTTTTGGGGGACGCCCAGACCCAGCAGCGATTGTCCGAGTGGCCGAATCCAAGAGACAAAAATCGCAATTAACCTTCTCCAAGATTAAGACCAGAGCCTGTTTATACCTCCCTCTCCTGCGAAGCTAGCACCAAACGTCTTCACGGCCATGCTACAAGCTGGGGAGCCAGAAGCCCTGGGTCCTGTCCTTCTCCAGCTTCCGAGTTGACTCGAGCTCACTCATCCTCAGGCGCTTCGTGAAAACTCCCCTGGTCGGGTTTTAAAATCTAAATATTATCATAAATCTTATGCTAACCGTGCCAAAGGAGACTTCTGAATAGAAAGACTCCCGATGCATAAAGGTGCTTTAAATTAATCTAAGGTGTGACGGGGACCTGAAGCGCTAGCTGCAGCCAGATGCTTGAGTCTAAAGCAACCGCGCGAGGATTACTACGAGGTTTATTTCCCAGCACGTGCAGCTGTGCTAGTAACAGCACAGCAAGACCTTGAGCTTGCGACACACACGGTGCAAAAGCACCCCGACATCCAACCGGACTGCAGCATCCGAGTTCCTCGGGTTCCTTTACAACAGCAGCTCTCAGGCTCTGGAAGAACAAAGAGCAGCAGGGAAGAGCCCCGGGAAGATGGCACATTTTCACCAGCCCCCGAGGATTACAGCACGAGGTAACCGCTCGCCTCCTGGGCAGAAGTCAAAGTCTTTGCGTGGTAGCAGTGGAAGGGGACAAAGATCAAGGAGAACAAGAGGGGGAACTATTTTAGGCTGTCACGAGCACAAAGGTCCTCCTGGCCCAGCGGCATCGCCACAGCCAGGACGTGACCACCCCACTGCACAGCGAGGAGGAATCCCTTGCTGCAGGAGCAGGGGGCAACTCCTGCTCCCCTTCCTGCCGAATTTTGGCAGCACCCACGCAAACGCCGCCACCCTCGGCGGCAGAAAGCGCTGCGTGCCACCGACGCTCTGCAACGGGAAGCGAGATGAGCCAAACGCCGATCGAGGTCTTATTAATAACACTTGGCTATTGATTGCACTTTACATCTTCAAGCGCTTTGCCAACATTAATTAATTAAGGTGTTTCCCATTTAACGCTGAGAGGAGAGCGAAAGCAGCAGGCGGGGTGGCCCAAGCGCCTGGCTCAGCACGGCCCGTCCTTGTCCCCGAACTTCCCATTTCCCCACAGACCTTGCTGCTGCTCAAAATCATCGAAAGCCCTGGTGTTGATTCAGCGAAAGGACTTCACCCAGGAGGCCAGAAGCACGCCCTGCTGTGCCACGGGGCCACAGAGCCCCGACAGCTCCAGTGCTCTGCCACCCACCCGCATCCCCACCGCCCCTGGGGTGCAAACCAGGGCACCACGCGGGTGCTGACACCGGGGCCCAGAAGCACTGAGAGCAGCCCCCCAAGGAGCCAGCGACACAAAAACCGCTCTGATAACGCTACGGCCCAAAGAAGTCTCCAGCAAACTCGCCGTTTAAAACGAGAGGCCAGGAGCGAGGGGTTCGGATGATTAACGCTCACGCTAAGGACTGTGACAACGGCTTCATCCCTACCTCCGTACGCACGCCCACCCAGCGCGTCTCTCTCGGCTGAATTCTCCCGGTTTTGTTACGAATTGCAGAAAAAAAGCCCTCGAAGCGTTACCTCACCGCTGCCCGCGTGCACGCAGAGATGGCACGTTCCAGCAGGGAGAAGTCTGCACAAAAGGGGCAGAGTTATTACCTCGAGCTGTCTCAAGCTGCACCGTAATGACGTGAGCACCACACTTCACCAAGGCAGCATTAATTACTGAGCGAGCCCAGCACGGAGCCACACGTTTCCCTCGGCTCACCTAACTCCGGACCGACCCAGCGCGCCCACCCCGCAGCGCTGGCAGCGACGAGACCACCACGGCCAAAGGCACCCGGGGGGGCCCACGCCACGAGCAGACCCCCACCAAACCCTAAATCCCCACGGGCTGGTGGCTGCCCACCCCATTTTCCAGCTCTCCCACAGCACGGGGGCTTAAACCAAACAGCTCAGCGACCCTCCTACTTACACGGCTTATTCTCACACACTCATTTTCACCCCATCCTTCCGAAATCACCCTGAAACCTTTTGTATGAGAACACAGATAGCTAATGGTATAAAATTTGGGAAGGAAACCCAGAGCGGAGTGAATCGAATCGATTTATTACTTTTTTTGCTGAGACCAAGCATTCTTTCCCTGGGCTGGATACGTCGCGTTTTAAATACCAGCCTCTTCGACACGTGGGGAAGGGAAAAAAAAAACACATCCACAGCTACACGGGCTCGGCGCTGGCCCCCAGCTCACCAAGATAAAATTTGCCTGCTTAAATCGGGAGGCTGGAGCGAGCCCTCCGGGGCCTCCTGCCCTGCCCAAGGCACTGCTGTGGTGCCCAGACGAGGACGGGACCGCTCCTGGCACTCTGCGGCAGCTGGTATTTCCCCTGGGACCCCAAAGCAGGTGGGACTGGGGTTACTACACGGGAACACGCATGCTTTGGGGGACGGAGCGCAGCTCTTCAGCACCGTTACAGCACACCAATTGTTTCCCAGCGTGCTGCCAGCAAAGGGAACTGAAGAGGTGCTCTTCCATCGCCCAATGGGTTGAAAAACGTCTGAGGAAGGGGAAAAAAAAAAGAAACCCTGACCCCTGGCGAGTCACCCCAAATCCCTCCCTTGCTGGGGTGTGCTGCCGAGCAGAGGCACTGCCCCTCCACGCAAACACACGCGCAGCAGCCTCCTGGAGAGGAACCAACCCAAGCCAAACCCCAAACCCGCAGCAATAGGTGCAGGGAAGGGCAGCCAAAGGGTTTCCCGCTGCCTTTCCAGCTCTCAGCCCTCCTGCACGGGCAGGAAGGGGGACGACGGGGGCCAAGTGGGCTATTCGGGCAGGGGTCCAGGTCCGTGGCGCGCAGTGGGGTCCGGCACAACTGCGCACCTGAGCACCGCCGCATGCACCCCAACATTGTGGCATGCACCTCAGCACCCTGGCACCCACCCCATCACCCCTGCATGCACCCCAGCACCCACTGCAGCACCCCGCTCGGCCCCACCTGGCGATGGATCCTATTGAACAGGTGGACCCCCCCCCCCCTTCACACAGCCGAACCCAACAGGTTGGCTGGAACAAACCCACCAAGGAACCCCTCCAAACCGAGCTGCACTGACGCCACCAGCCGCCGACAAAGCCCACAGGGGGCACCGCTGCCTTTAAAGCCCCCCCCCCCCCCGGCCACCCAAACCCCGAGAGGCGACCCGCACCGAAGGGCGACCCGCATTGCACGGTGCCAGCCGATCCCGTCAGTACATCAGTAACGAGGAAATCGCCCCCAGAGCCGCGGCCGGGGCACAGGCGGGAACCCAGCCCGGCTCCGCGCAGGGGGACCGGGACGACCCCGGCACCCGCAGCCCCTTGGGGAGCACCGAGAGGCGGCTGCATCCCGGATCCCGCCGGGTTTGGGCTTCGCCGAGCAGAAGGGCCCCCCCC
>NC_048913.1:6221750-6222276 GCF_011077185.1 Oxyura jamaicensis | reverse complement strand
GGGGGGGTGCAGGAGGGAAATGGCAACAGGGTTCTGCAAGGGGGGGCTGTGCAAAATGGGGGTGCAGGAGGGAATTGGGCTGCGCAAGGGGGGTGTAGAAGGCAATAGGGATGTGCAAGGGGGGCGTCAGGGTGTGCAAAAGGGAACAGGATTGGGCACGGGGGGGGGCTGTGCAAGGGAGGTGTAGAAGGGAACAGGGCTGTGCAAGCGGGACAGTGCAAAGGGGGGTGCAGAAGGACATAGGGATGTGCAAGGGGGGCGTCAGGGGGTGCAGAAGGGAACAGGGTTGGGCAAGGGGGGGGAGAGCGGGAGGAGGGGTAGAAGGGAACAGGGCTGTGCAAGCGGGACAGTGCAAAGGGGGGTGCAGAAGGACATAGGGCTGTGCAAGGGGGCTGTAAGGGGGTGCAGGAGGGAATAGGGCTGTGCAAAGGGGCGCAGAGCGGGATGCGGAAGGGAACAGGGTTGGGCAAAGGGGGAACAGTGCAAGGGGTGCAAAAGGGAAGGGAGGCTGTGCGGGGGGGGGGGG